>NC_133414.1:126776796-127077656 GCF_049350105.2 Macaca mulatta
GAAGTATCTAGAATCCTCGTGCATATCATATCATAGTCTATCTAAAATCCTGACATACTTAAGTGCTGATTCTGCAAAGGGTTCCTCTAGTGCATTCTGGGTGTGCTGCTTTCTGAGGTTGAGAAAGGAATCTTCCTGATAACTATCTCTACACACCCTAACAAACAGCACACAGACTATGCTGCCTTCCTGTTGGCAGCCTTCATCTTCCATCTCAGGGACAGAATCACCCATCTGCTGACTACCTATTCACCTTATATTACCTTCCTACTAGCAGCCTTCGTCTGGTAGCCCAGAGACAAATCAAGCCTGTGCTGGCCACCTGTCCACCCCAGTGAGTAACACATAATCCATATCCCTTTCACAGTCCCACTCTGTTATCCAGACTGGAGTGCAGTAGTGCTATCTCGGCTCACTGCAACCTCTGCCTCCCAGGTTCAAGCAATTCTCCAGCCTCAGCCTCCTGAGTAGCTGGGACTACAGGCGCCCACCACCATGCCCGGCTAATTTTTGCATTTTTAGTAGAGATGGAGTTTCACTATGCTGGCCAGGCTGGTCTCGAACTCCTGACCTCATGATTCACCCATCTTGGCCTCCCAAAGTGCTGGGATTACAGGCATGAGCCGCTGTGCCCAGCCGCCACACGATCCATATTCCCTTTCTGTTAGCAGCATTGTCTTGTACCCGTGGCTGTCACGGGTCCATGACTAATTTGCCAAGTTAACAGGAGTCCATCCATAATCATTAGCACTGGGTCATGCCCCAGAATCGTTAGGATCAAAGGATGGGAAATCAGGGATTTCTTTGAAAGTAAGCCACTCTTAGTAAGATTCAAATTTGTTTAAAGCCTGGATTAAAACAATGCCAAACAATAAACTTAAATAGACTGCTTTACCCTCTGACTTTAAATAAGATTAGTTTTTAAGTACATTTAATTAAAACGAATGGGGCATTGCAGCATATTTAGTTACTCAAGGAAGTAATTTATATGGGAACATTTCATGTGAAAATAGTTACTTGCCCATATTCCTAGGACTAAAAATAAAAGAAACAAAACAAAAAGCAACCATCAAAAAAAAAAAAAAAAAACAAAAAAAGCTGGACTAAGTAGATTCAGCGAGTGGAACTAAGTGAAAAATGTCTTACTTCTACCTTTTTCTTTCCACTCTCAGGTCATTGGGCTATTTTCCTTTCACTCGTATTTTGGGTAAATCATATCTATTTTCCAGCTCAAATTGCAAAATCCTACTTTCTCTTTCCCTTTAGTGATATTTCTTTCCTTTGAAAACTAATTGTATTCATTATCTAGACAATTATTCAACTTCTCACACATTTGGGTGAGAAGGGGGGAAGAATTTATTGAGCTCCAACTAAATGCCAGAATTGTTTAAATATGTAGTTTCTCTTAGGGCTCATAATACTGCTGCAATGGCGGTAGCATTATCCACATTTTATATACAAGAAAACTAAGGCTTGGATATATTAAGTAACTTACCTGGGTCACAGAACTGCAAAGAGCAGAGCTGGACTTTAAACTTGGCAGCAAGGTCTGACCCCACAGCCCTGAATTTGCAGCCACTTTGCTTTGCAGCTTCTCCTGGCCTCAGCTACTTGAAGGCAGGGGGACAATTTAATGCTGAACTGTATTCTTCCAACATAGTGATTTGATTTCGGTGAACATTCACTCATTCATTTACTCATCACTCGCAGCTGTTTTTTTTACATGCCAGGTACTATGATGGAATAAAAATAAGAGCACAGCTCTCCCCTTGCCCTCAGAGAGGACCTCAGTGTATGAAAAGGGAGAAGCTTATAAACAGGCAACTTGAACAAAGATATGCAGAGGATGCTATGAAAACACAGAGGAGGACGAGGCAAGAGGTAAGATCAGGCCTCCCCAGAGGAGGAAGAGCTTCACCTTCATCCTGCTGGGCCTCAGAGGAACCGGGGAGGCCGTGCCAGGCAGCAGAATTGCACATACAAAGAGAGGCCCAACGTGAAAGGGTCCTTCAAATATCTGTAACAAAGAAGACTGATGCGGGTGTTTGGGGGTTAAGAGTGGGACGTGATAGAAAGGTTTAACCGTCAAGAGCTTGAAACATATGATTCTGGGAAATACGATTAAACTAATGGGATGAGAAGCCTAGGGAAGTGAACAGGGGTTATTTGTAACTATAAATAAATTTTTAAAAATGCAAACTATTTAATGCTTTCCCAAATAGCTGAAACCTCAAATCCCTCTCCATTCATGCCCTTGCAAGATGTAGAAGTAACTGGCCACCACCTATCATCTCCATCCTCAGGAGAATAAAAGTTAAAGTAAGACTGCTGTTTGCGGGGAACCATATTCCATCAACAAACTGGATGTGGCCGTGGGGATCCAGCATCCTGGAGGAAGAGGAGGCCACAACGCAGTATACCTCCTTGCCAGCAGCAGACGCCTGTTACTACTTTGCCTCTCAAAGCAGCCTAGTCAAAGCCATCAGTCGGGAGAGCGGGTCTGAGGGCAGGAACCACATGCTGGTTCTTACCAACTTTCCCAGGATATATTTTCCATGGCTAGCTCAAACACTTCTCTCAAATTTAAGACAGGGCCTTCACACCTGAGTTCCAGGGTTTGCAGGGAATTAACATCTTTTCCCCAACACAGCCTCTCAATGTCACCGGGAAGATGCTATAGAAAAGTTCCACAGCATCTTGAAGAATATGCTGTCTTTTTGAAAACAAAGCCATTTGCGGCCTTTGGCCTGCTATACCCAAGACGCTTCCCCTAGCCCTCTGACATACAGGTCTGGGGTTGTGGATTACTGAATGGGGTAAGAAGGGCACACTAAAAGAAAAATATTGTAGTGTTATATGTTCTGCTTAGTTTGAAAACAGGTTGGTATTGCTTTAAGAAACAATAATGTACCCAAGAGGTTCTCTCACTTACCTGATAATCTGAGTATCTGGGTCTTGGAAGACCACTTCGAGTGAAGACAACCCCTCGTATGCTGCACCTAACAGAAAGGTCCCAGCAGGTGCCTGAATCCGACGTGAACCACCTTTCTCTCCTCTGGGATATGAACTGCTTTTTCAGGGAGGGGACTGCCAAGTCTACTTTGGTCCCAGCTCTCCAGTCCAGAACATTCTGCTTTGGAATTTGGACTCAGCTGACAATATAATCACTGAATCCTCTCCAGATATCCTTGGGGCTTTTGATAATAGTGCCAGTCTCTTGTTTGTTTGTCAAGAAGGTAATTGCCCTAAATATGTTATTTCATTTGTACGAGACTCAAAAGCTCCAAGGGACAGAAAGAAACACAGGTTCAAAAACTTCACTCTAATTTCCCACAGTAGAGTAAGGGAACATTCCATGCAGACAGCTTGTATTTATGAGCTAGAGGAAGGAAACCTTTGCTAATTTTCCTGGCAACAGCAATTTACTTTATGGGAGTCTTCAAATTTGAGCTGCTGAAGTACTTAATGAACAATATTATTTACAAACTTTAGGTGTGCCAGTGTTCAGCACACCTCATGAATGACCACTCGTATGCTCCTCAGGCTGAGGCAGAGTGACATCGTGGTGGAGACCATGAACCTGGGTGTCAGGCAGACCCAAATCTAGTACTTATGTGACCTTTGGCAGGTCTCTTAACTGCATGCACCCCAGTTTCCTTCTCTGTAAAATGAAATAAAAGTAATTCCTGCTTTGTTGAGTTATTGAGAATATCAAACATGGAAAAATCATAAAACACATGGCCCACGCGAGGTGTGGTGGCTTGCGCCTGTAATCTCAACACTTTGGGAAGCCAAAGCAGGAGGACTGTTGGAGGTCAGGAGTTTGAAACCAGCCTGGGCAACAAAGTGAGACCCTGTCTCTACAAAAAAATCAAAGAATTAGCTAGGCATGGTAGCACGTGCCTGTAGTTCCAGCTACATGGGAGGCTGAGGCAAGAGGATCACTTGAGCTCAAGAGGTGAAGGCTGCAGTGAGCCCTGTTCGCACCACTGCACTCCAGCCTGAGAGACAGAGGGAGACCCTGTCTCAAAAACAAAACCAAACAAAAAAAGACACTTATTACAATGTTTGAGATATAGTAGGCCCCCAGTGAATGACAGCTGTTCTTCTAGAATAGTACTACATCTACAGTCAGAAGCTGCAGAGGCTGTTTTGTATGTTTACTGATCTATTTCCCTGATATATGTTCACTGATATATTTTTGCGGAAGCTATTGTGTATGCTCACTGATATATTTGTTTTGCCCACTTTTCCCATCTTCTTGCTAATTCATTGCTGTTGTTAAGTGGGGAAAACAATTTCTTCCCTTGCAACATCCAAGGGTTGTTTTGAGCATAACAAAGGACAGATACGCATGGGGACACTTGGAAAATCATGGAGTCCAGCACAACTCAAAGCAGGGATTGAGCACCAGACAACAACAGGAAGCTGCAGGATCTTGAGATCTTTCTGACAGCTGCAGGGGGCCTTTGCCAAATATTCCTGAGCACCCTGCCAGGAGCTGCTCCTGAACACTCTGGGGCTTCGTAGCACAGGAACACGCATGGCTGCAGGAGGGCGCACTTCCTCCAAGCACCTGTCCTAAACAGGATGCTCTGAGCACACAGTGGCTTCCTGGGAACCCCACGTCCTGTGCAGCATCTATAGTTGTGGGCCTCTATTGTTTCACAGCATGGAAGGCAAACAATAGAAATTATTTTTATCAATAATAAACAATTTTTCTTATTTTATTTTTTTAATTCAACCTCCATAGAGATTGTCAAAAATGACTAATGCTGACTATATTGCAACTCTATTATTATTACTGAAATTAGCATTTACCGTATGCTTCTGTGCACCACTACACCAAACACTTTGATATGCATGTTCTCATTCTTTAAATTTATTTTTATCTGTATTTACGATTTTTAAAATTGAGATAGGGTCTTGCAATGTTGCCCAGGCTGGTCTTGAACTCCTAGGCCCAAGTGATCCTCCTGCCTCAGCCTCTCAAGTAGCTGGTACTATAGGCCCACACCACCATGCCCAGCCAGGTTCTCATTGAGTCCTCATAATCAATACTGCCCTCAGACACAGGCAAATAGGGCCCCTGCCCTAACTCCATTCCTTCCTCAAAAATGTCTAAGTGTGCTCTGGTACCTGGGATCGCTGGGGCCAGCAGTGCTGTCCGGATGGGGAATCTGAGCCTTCTCTTCACAGATCTCTCTAGTGATCCTCTGCATCTCTCCCATACTGGGCAAAGGGTTGGCCAGATGCCCCAAGGAACCCCAGGAGTCATGCCAATGGGGTTTCTTGGGGCCCTGGAGCTGGCTCCATTCTAGGAGACAAGCCGAGCAAGCAATCACTTCCTCAGGCTGGTGTGGCATTTCTTTCCCATGATTGAAACAGACTGAGCTGTTGACACACTGCCTTTGGGTGACTCAAGTTGTTTATATAGACAGGAGCCCTACAAAAAATATTTGCCCAGGGCCCCAACTACTCTAGGGATAGGCCTGCTCAAAGTGATCATATAAGGTATGCATTCCCTGCCTACCTTAGGGACAGAGAAACGCACTTGGAATTCCTAACTTCCCAAAGTAACACATTTAGTGAGTAGAAGAGCTGGGAGTCAAATTCTGGAATGTCCAACCTCCAAGTCACAAGACTTAACTAATCTCCCAGATTTCCTTATCTGCCTCCACTAAGATATGGATATCCCAATGATGATTACCTTTCCTGTATCCAGAACTCTCTGATATTGTTAATTCTCTTGTTCCCTCGTGAGGGAATCTGCTGATAAGTCATTATCCAGCACGCTTTCATTAAACTACAGCTTACCTGGCTTCCCCTTGCCTTCCTGCCTTCTCCTCCCAACAGATCTTATCTCTCTTTCAAGAGCAACAGCGGCTCACTCCAAAAATATCTGATCTGAGTCTCTTTGAGTAGAAACATTCCACAGAAGCACCGAAGTCATTCAGAATAAAGTGTTAGCTCTGGCAGAAATCTATATGTTTCATTTTTATTCCTATTTGTGGAATAAAACGTTTTTTCCTCAATAAAGGGATTCTAGGTATCCACTAGTATGTGGATCTGATTTTTGAGGGAGGTGTCCTTTGCTGCAATAGGCATAGTCAGTTGGTTCTGAACAAAGTCTGAGCAGAGCTTGTAAGGGGACTGGGAAGAAGACGTGGCTTCTCCATCCCCACTCCCTGCTACCCTAAAAAGGGATGTGCCTGGAATCATGACGAGAAGCTTGTTAAGAGTAAGAGACAAGGAGCTGTCACCATCAGCAGCTGTCAGTATCCTGTCCTGCCTGAGCACTGACCTGCTTGTCAGCCTTCTCTGTCCCAGCCGAAGCTCTGTAGAGTCCCAGTGAGACACCGCTTCACACCCACTAGGATGGCTAGAACAAAAAAGTCAGATAAGGCCAGGCGTGGTGGCTCACGCCTATAATCCCAGCACTTTGGGAGGTGGAGGTAGGCAGGTCACCTGAGGTCAGGAGTTCCAGACCAGCCTGGCCAACATGGTGAAACCCCACCTCTGCTAAAATTACAAAATTAGCCAGGTGTGGTGGCATGTGCCTGTAATCCAAACTACCTGGGAGGCTGAGGCAGGAGAATCATTTGAACTGGGGAGGCAGAGGTGGCAGTGAGCCGAGATCGGGCCATTGCACTCCAGCCTGGGCAACAAAGCAAAACTCCGTCTCAAAAAAAAAAGGCAGATAATAGCAAGTATTAGCAAGGATGTGGAGAAACTGGGACCTTCATATGCTGCTGGTGGGGATGTAAAATGGAGTAACCGCTTTGTAAAATAATCTAGAAGTCCTGCAGAAGGTTAGACACAGACTTACTACATGACCCAGAAATTCCACTCCTAGGTGTATACCCAAGAGCCCTGAACATATCATATGTCCACATAAAAACCTGTATATAATGATTCTTTTGATGTGTTCATGCATGTGTGTGAGGTGTGCCACCCTTGAACCTTGTTATGACATTGGCACATTACCCATCTGACATGAAAAAAGAGAAAAAGAAAAAACCTCGTATATGAATATGCATAGGGGCATGATTCATAAGAGTCAAAAGTTGGAAACATCCCAAATGTCCATCAGCTAGTGTAAGGAGAAACAAATTGTGGAATATCCATACAGTGAAATAGTATTTGGCCATAACAAGGAATAAAGTACTGACATGTGCTACAACATGGGTGAACCCTGAAAACATGCTAAGTGAAAGCAGCCATAAACGAAAGACCACGTGTTATAAATTCCATTCACATGAAATATCCAGAATAGGGAAATCTAAGAGGCAGAAGTAGATTTTGATTTCTTAAGGCTGAGAGATGGGGGTGAAGAGGTTGGGGTGGGGAGGCAATAGCTAAAGGGTACGGGGTTTCTTTTTGAGGCAGTGAAAATATGTATGTAACACATCAGTAACATACTAAAACCCACTGAACTGTATACTTTAAATGGATGAATTTTACAGCCTATGAATTATAGCTCAATAAAGCTATTGAAAGCTGATTGCAACAAAACAGAACATCTTAACTCCCTTACTTTGGCTAAACTGAATCCAGTTCAACTCTGGCTGTCCAAGAATGATGAGGAATATGTTATGCTTCCTAGCTCATTTGACTTAACTTTATACATTCATAGGGACCATGGTTAATCACCTTCTGCTTCCTGTACTACTTCTAGTGCTGACTTTGACAAGGCGTGAGCAGTTGGGTAGGTATCATCTTCATTAATAAAGGCACCATGATAACTTCAAAGTCCGAAAACTCCCAAGTGCAATAACTCTATCCTGAGAGTGGGTCTTCTCTACCTCTTTCCCAGGCAGAGGGATGAGTGACACGTTTTAATGAGATTCACTGAAAAGAAGCCTCAACAAGTTCTCTCAATATTAAAATGCTTTCTTTTTATTTTATTTTATATTTTTTAGAACATTTCACAAGACGAGCCCTCCCTACATAATGACACAATTTGGACCTCAACTTTACTTAGGTCATCTTGTGCTAGCCTCCATCTCCCGCCTTGAATATTTTCTTTCCATTCATCCTTTGTCATATGAAATAACAGCATCTACAGATAGAGATCTTTCTTTTCCATCATACTTCCTATTACTGACAGTTATTCCTACCAAGTTTGGAAAGAGATACATTTGTTACTGAAGATCATAAAATCCTGGACAAAAATATCCTTGGAATTTAGCTCCATAGCTGTACTTATGTTACATTCTCCATTTCTCCCACCCTCACCCCCATTAATTATATATTAAGGATAGTGTTTCCTTTGAAGAACACATTACGGAAGAATGATCTGGATAGTACTCTCTTAATTACGCCAATCACAAAACACAAAACCACGTCCAGAGAGGGTTATTTTACTTACCAAAAGGATCAACACTGTTACATACGCGCCCACGTGGGCAGTAGTCCTCGGGACAGAGATACAGCAAATGGGTGACAGTGGCACGCCTGTGAGCGGGGAAGGAGGTCCCAGAGACCCTCCGGTCCTCAACAATCAGTCTCTTTCTGTTCGAGCCCCTGGCACTGGTTCTCTCAGATGAGGTGACTTTGCTTTTCTCAGAGCTGCACAATTTCCCCAGACACTTTAGACCAAGGAAGGCAGGCATCTTGGCATGGATTTCCAAGAAATGAGAAATGGGCAGCGGGGGCTCAAGGAGCGGTGCTGGCCCACAACTCTCTCTGTTCCCCTGGCTCCTTACTGTCTCCTTTTCTCACTGCCCAGCAAAGAAGATTAAGGCAGATGTATTTAAGTGATTACCCTCAAGAGCTTAGGGTGCCATATTCTCAGTCAGATGATTAGGTATAAAAACAGCCACTAAAAGGAACTCAGTCTCAGACATGAATGCGTATTTGAACATCAGACTAATATCCAGAACAAGAGAAAGAATATAGCTGTAATATCTACAAGAATTCTCCTGCAAATACTCCTAGAGTATTCAGTATCATCTGGTAAGAGTACTGAGAATAGGGCTAGGGATATATACACATATTTTGTATAATCTAAAAATGTCTATCAGAAAAATCCCAGGGTAATAATTCCAAGTTCTCCAGTATTTCAGATCTCACAGGTGGAGGTGGGGGAGGCTCGATTAAAGATTCTCAGCTTTAACTTGTGACAAATCCAGCTCTCAGCCATAGCAAACAATCATTTCCTTTCCATTTTCTAGAAGGGAACCCCTCCCCTCAGTACCAGGAAAATCCTTCTGCCTCATTCCATTAAGCCAGTGTTTACTGTCTTAAAGTTGTTTCATGGGTTTTATTTGATGGCAGAATCATATGATGGAGACAGAATTAACATGTAGGTAGCTTCAGCTTTTCACAAAATTACAAGCTAGAAGGATCTTCACGGAATTAATGTATTGCTATAAAAAGGACAACCCCCAGTAATTATCATTTACTCTTTAACATCCACACAGTAAGATGCAGTACAATATGTGAACGTATGTGACCGTCTACAACCATACAAAAGTCACAAGCCAAAATGAATAAACTCACACTCCTTCTCCTGTCATTGGGCTATTATGTTCTAATATAAATTTCTTTTTATTAAAACCCTAGAATAGAACTATAGAGCTGACAAGGCCATCAAAGGTAATCTAGTCCAGTAGTTCCCAAATACTGCTGCGCATAAGAACCATCTGCCGGTATGGTTGCTCACGCCTGTAATCCTAGCACTTTGGGAGGCTGAAGTGGGAGGATTGCGTGAGGCGTGAGGCCACTTCGAGACCAGCCCTGGCAACATAGCAAGACTCTGTCTCTACAGAAAAAAAAAAAAAAAAAAAAAAATTAGAGGATTAGCCAAGTGTGGTGTCATGCATCTATAGTCCCAGCTACTCGGGAGGCTGAGGCAGGATGATTGGTTGAGCCCAGAAGTTTGAGGTTACAGTGAGCTATGATTATGCCACTGTACTCGTAGGTGACTGGGTAAGACTCTGTCTCAAAAAAAAAAAAAAAAAAAATTTGTAGAACTTTTGAAAAAATACAAAATATATATATGGGATTCTTGCATGTAGGGGTCAAGAACTTACATTTTTTTAATACTTTAAGTTCTAGGGTACATTGCACAATGTGCAGGTTTGTTACATAGGTATACATGTGCCATGTTGGTGTGCTGCACCCATTAACTCGTCATTTACATTTCTAAACATTCTCCCAGACTAGTGCCAGCACTCAGGAAGCACTGATCTACACCAGCCTTTAAGATGAGGAAGGTAAGTCTCAGAGAAGATGAGACTTTCTCAGGACAATGCAGAAAGCCTAGGGTGGAGCCAGGTCTTCTGAATTCCAGGCTATGACTCTTCCTATCCAATAGGTCCTTCCACAAAGGCCCCAGGCAGATGATGCAGAGAAAGGAAATTCTTGCTTCTTTTGTTACTAGTTCCTCATCTATTGGCAACACAATTCAAAAACCTGAGAATTCCAATTGGCTGGAATTATTCTACGCCAATGGGAAGCACGGTAGGAATGGAAGAAACAGACACTGTCTAGGGGCACTCAGACTGCGTGGACTTGGGGAAAGTGGGAACATGGGACTTCTACCACTACCGAAGTCACACCTCAAAATTTCTGCTCCAAAATTCTGGGAATTAAGCCTGACACCAACCTCCAAAGTCTTCCTCTAAAAACAGTTTACAAAGCAGGTAAAACAATCTGTACGTGTTCTTTTCCCTGCTTGCCTATTTTGAAGAACCTTCGGATATACAATGTAAGATGTTCTATCAATGTTTCTCAAAATGAGGGTAAGGGATAAAAGACCACACATTAGGTGCAGTATACACTGCTCGGGTGATGGGTGCACCAAAATCTCAGAAATCACCACTAAAGAACTTACCCATGTAACCAAACATCACCTGTTCCCTCCAAAACTATTGAAATTAAAAAAGAAAGAAAGAAAAGATACACAACTGGAAAAAAGAGTGGCATTCATCCGTCAAAAAAACAAAAAAAACATATTTCCCAAAATGTGATTTCTGGGCCAATTTGTTTAAGATGGAGATCCCTGAGGGCCACCTCAGCCCTACCAGGTTCTTCTAGAGTGTTTTCTAATAAACATTGTAGTGTGGAAACCCCTCCCTTTCACTGTTAATTCTTTCTTGCTGGGTTTCCTAGAGCTCTGCTCTTTGAAACCGAGAACCTGAGCAGCTACTTGCTTATATGTATTTACATGGTCTTTTTGTGAAATACAGATGCGTTTATACAGAGGCACGTGATGCAGCCACTTTGAAGGCAGGCTCTGGAACACAGTAACAACGCACAAACATAGACTTTGGACAGAAAGGAGATTATATCCTTCAAACCCAGCATCTTCCTGACCTGGAAAAAAGGTAACTATTCCATAACAAAGCTGTTCTGCTTTCTTGGTCCCTAAACTCGTCAAGCATTGCCCATAAAAACTATTTCCACTGCATTAACTCTACCTCAATGCTTAGCCATCGTATCTGCAGAGCATACACAGGACACTCCTAAATTTTTTTTTTTTTACAAGTTTACAGATCCATATATTTAGTTCAAGATGTAACTGTCTTCTAAGAGACTGCAAAAGGGAAAAGAAAATAAATTCTTACTCAATAACGGAATTATACGTAAAAATTTTGATACATTTTGTTAATTTTAGGCCAGGATGCAAAGTAAACTACATATGGATCATAAAGATGGCTAAAGAGAATAACAAATGGCTGCTTGCTTTTAAAGACAATCGAACTACATATAAATGTGAGGGGGCTGACTCCATTCTCAGGCAGTGGAGAGGGATGAGAGTTCAGATGCTGGCAGCAGTGACTGCAGACACCTGTGAACTAAGTTCCACTCCCCAAGTGCTCAGAGCTTTTCACTTACCCTCCTCCACATGGCTCCAGTTAAATACCTAGCAGAGGCCAAGCCTCCAGCCTTAAAAATAGACTTGCAGTGGTATCTGCCTGACAGCAACCTTTTCACCCAGGAAAGTACAGTTGCGGAAGACCCTAAAGAAGCACCAGTGGATTCAGGTCTTTCATCGCTTCCTTCTGCCACAGCCCACATGAAACTACAGTCACAGCAATCACAAAGGAGTGCAGTGGGTTCTGTGACCGTTTCTATGGTTCTATGATATGATATCACAATGCACCACATTACAAAGCTAATGATAATTACAAATGTTGAACTTCTGCCCAAGATTTTGCTGGCCTGTGTATCTTATCAGATAGGAAATTCCTAATCTTTCTAGAAGCAGCAAGCTCTTCTATGATAAAATATGAAAATGAACCATCAGTGGGAAAATTCACCAAGGGGCACTGAGGACACCCAACCTTTGCATGCTATAGGAGCTCAATAAACACCCGATGTGATGAGCCCCAGCCCAAAGCCAGGCGTTTTGGGGCTACACAGTGCTCGGGGAACAGATGCCTCAATTACTGGTCTTTCTTCATCAGTCACAGTGGTTCTCCACAAATGAACATGGAATTTATTCTATATAGTGATTTAAGTCTTTTTCGCAGACAAGTGTCCCCTCCCTGCTTAAATCATCTGCTAGGATCTACTTGCTTCTCACTAAAGAATAAAATTTTGTCAGAGAGCAAATTGCCACCTTACAATGCGAATATTTACGGAATTTAGTTTGCTAAGGAAATGGTCTGCAGTTAGCCTGTGGCCTCATCAGTGCCAACGGGGTTACTTTTCATTTTTGTTGTTGCTTTTTAATCAAAATGAACAAACAAAAAGACTTTGGCATGCCTTCTAAAAACACCTGCAGTTGCTCACAAGTCAGGATGATGTTTGCTGCTAAACAGAACAGATTAAGTGGGAAGGCTGTGAAAAAGGGGTGCAATTGGACTTCCAGGTAGCAACGACTTGGCCCATTTGAGGTTCTCCTGCTCAG
The DNA here is from genome assembly GCF_049350105.2 of Macaca mulatta. Taxonomy (NCBI): domain Eukaryota; kingdom Metazoa; phylum Chordata; class Mammalia; order Primates; family Cercopithecidae; genus Macaca; species Macaca mulatta. The sequence goes on from NC_133414.1 coordinate 126,789,659, forward strand.
CAGCGGCTATCCCTGCTCCCTGATCCCCGCAAGTCCTAAAGTTCAGTCCTTCTGCATGGTCAGCCCTGGGCATCTTCTCTGCAAAGCCCAATGTTTAAGGGGTCTTACCCATCCCTCCAAAGCAGGCTGTGATTTTCTGAGCATACTGGCACAGGCTCCGGTCTGGGCAGGTCTCCTCTGGAAGGCCTGCTTCCTCCATCCCTCTGCATGCAGCTGCTTCTCTTCCCGTAATGCCACTTGCCCAAGACTTGCTCAAAATGGAACAAGCAGCCAAACACCCTCTTCCATATCTTCTCTATTAATAATTCAGATACTACATAAAATCTGCTGAGCATTCAGGATTGAGAGCACCACGGCACTCTGAGGACTGAAGCATAATTAGTTTAACAGGCATCAAGTGTCTCAAATTACTCTCTGACAATACTCTGCATAGGCAACGTTCCCAAAGTGCAATGAGAGGCAGGCTTGGAATGCCTTCAAGAAAGCAGCCACAGATGAAGATCAGCTCAGAGTGGGGTCACAGGTACCCCCTGAACTCCAACTCCATATGTTAGACAAGACACTCCCATGAATCTCCTCCACAGAATCAGAGCACTAAGGTGCTGCCCACACATCACAATCCACCAGGCCGCAGTCTTTGTCAGCGGCCAAACCTTCTCTATGCCCTCAACCCATCTCTTCATCCTGCCCATGCTTCTTTTGCTTTTCCTGAAATTCCTCAACCTCCTTCTCATTGGAACTTTCTGAAAATCTACCTGTGCTTAAAAATGCAGCTCAAACATTACCTCCTCCATACAGGCTTCCAGAATCACTCTGATTAGAATCAATTTCTTCCTATCTTGTCCCCAGACAGCAGCTCTCCCATGGTATTTATAATCCTGCCTTGCAATAAGGTTACCTATAGACTGTCTTATTTCCCCTGCCAGCTGCTAAGCTGCTGGAGTGCACGAGTCTTGCCTTTGTCACCCTGTTTCCTTTACATGAGGCTCTGTATATACTTGGTACCCAATGCCTTATAAATAACCTTTGGTAATTCTCTATAAGTCACTGTGAAATGTGAGTAGCCAATACTTGAAAAGGCAGATATGAAAGACAAAACACACTCTGGCCATTATTAATGCTCTGCTAGAAGAGGAAAATGTACACATTCTATACTATAGTGTCTAAGAACTGCTATACTACATATACAGCTGCAAGATATAATTATCATCCTCCTGGTTAGAGCATATCTAAGTGCCACTGAACTGGAAGGCACTAAGTGGCAGGCACATGCCCAAGAGACCCTGGCCAGCCGTGGACATAGGAAGCTGTCCCAGTAGTTGGTAATTAGGAGACAGGCTGTCCTTGCTGGTGGGATAAATAGCTGAGTGTAGAACCAGAAACCCCAGCGTCAGCATTTCTCTGCACCTCCCCTGACAGAGGTGCTGACCCTGGAGCAGGTGCACGGTGCCTGCCTGCTCCAGCTTCCCCACCGTGGCTCTCCCAGGAGGAAAAATGCAGAGGGAAGCGTTTCTAATGGCACCGTTTGAAGTATTTATAATTCGTCTCTCTCAACACTGAAAAGCTCTGACTCACTCTGGCAAACCTCATGTTCACTGTCAATTTACTAGGAAATCTCCAGTACCCCAGATAATCTATTTTCTGACTATGCTATTATCAGGGCTTCTCGCTCACTGGCTTCCTTTTTTGAGATCTTTCACCTGTGGACTTCAGCTTTAGCTTCACAGAACCTCCTATAGTTTATGGTCACAAGAAATATGTAAGATAGATAAGGAATAGAACAGGAGACTGGGTTAAAATCAGTGTCAGGCTCTTCTCTATCCTTTGAGACTGTGAGCTAACTAAAACATTCATTAAGTGCCTACAATAGGGCCAGGTGACAGCAGCCTTAATGATGAATAATGTAGCAGCCCACAAAGAGCACACACATTAGCAGGAAACCAGGCATGGGTGTGCCTAACTACAGTGCAACATGGTAAATACCATGCCAGTGTATCGTTATAGCAGTAAAAGTCTGGGGGTTTGACTTAGAGTTTGGGGATATGGTTAATGATCTCTTAATTTTCTTTTTAAATTTTTTTTTTTTTTTTTTTTTTTTTTTTTTTTTTTTTTGAGACGGAGTCTCGCTCTGTCGCCCAGGCTGGAGTGCAGTGGCGCGATCTCGGCTCACTGCAAGCTCCGCCTCCCGGGTTTACGCCATTCTCCTGCCTCAGCCTCCCGAGTAGCTGGGACTACAGGCGCCTGCCACCTTGCCCGGCTAGTTTTTTTGTATTTTTTTTTAGTAGAGACAGGGTTTCACTGTGTTAGCCAGGATGGTCTCGATCTCCTGACCTCGTGATCCGCCCGTCTCAGCCTCCCAAAGTGCTGGGATTACGGGCTTGAGCCACCGCGCCCGGCCTAAATTTTTTAATGTTTCTCTCTTTTTAAAAAATTTTTATTTTACTTTATTTTTGAGATGGAGTCTCGCTCCGTCACCCAGTCTGGAGTGCAGTGGTGTGATCTTGGCTCACTGCAACCTCTGCCTCCTGGGTTTAAGCAATTCTTCTGCCTCAGCCTCCCAAGTGGCTGGGATTACAGGTGTGTGCCACCGTGCCTGGCTAATTTTTGTATTTTTAGTAGAGATGGGGTTTCGCCATGTTGGCCAGGCTGGTCTTGAACTCCTGGCCTCAGGTGATCCGCCCACCTCAGCCTCCCAAAATGTTGGGATTACAGGCATGAGCCATGGCCTAATGTTTCTTTCTTAATAAAATGTTCCAGAACAGAGATGTGGCATATGTTTCACATTTTACATGAACAACTTTATGTATTTCTATTGCATTCCCAATGATGATACGCACACACACAAGGCTTTCAGTCCACAAGGGGTGTGTCAAATGTGCTCCCTCGCATTCGCTAGATGCTGCGCTCTGATTTTTTTGAAAGAGCATGAGAGGGAAAGATTAAGTCACCCTGGTGCTGGTAGGATTGTGAAGAATCTGGTGTTCCATCTGGGCCTTGAAGACAGACTGACCAAGGGAATTAAGGAGGTTAGCGGAGGGCAGAAAAGAACATTCCAAACAGAGGATGCTCCAGAATAAAGCTTCACTCAGATCATACAAGTTGATGGGAAGGAGGTCAAAGGACATGGAGAAGCTCTTAGAAAGAAAAACCTATCCTTCCACATATAAACAACTCTATTTAGAGAGAGAACACGGCGTGACCTTTGAGCAGGCGCAAAGCAAGCCTTTAAAAGCATACTCAATTGTCATTCTTTCTTTAGAGCACCAGAATTCTGGGAAAACCGTTGGCACGGATCCACAAATACATTTCACACTGATTCAGTATTAACAGCCCCTCTCAGCGCTTGCTTTGTCCAAGTATTTAAAACCACAAATTTGTTAATCATAGCAGAAGTCCTGTGAGATGGAGGCCCCACATCTCAGACTGAGAAACTGAGACCTGGGAGGGTACTGCTTTTCTCTGCATTAAATCCACAGTCAAAATTAGATGTTTGAAAAGAACCTAAGCTCCCCAAAGGGAATCCCAGGCCGTAATAGGAATAAAAGATGCCTTTGGCTATTTTGGAGTTCACAGTTATAGAAGGTTTTAGAATACAGTTGTTTAAATGTGGCTACAGAGGGACAATACCTTTCTAACAATGGAGAACTTTCTGCTGTCTTCCCATGGTGTGGGCAAATCAGGTGACCTTTCTCCTGAATCCTTTATCTAGAAGGCACAATTTATTGGGTACAAAATTGGCAGTCTCTGATATGAAAATGCTTTCGGGCAGAATCATTGTTCAGGCATCACTTCATCTATTGGCTGCCAAGATAGGGTGTGCAATACCTACAACATAATTTTCTGCAGTGTGGAGAGAAAATTCTGGAATATATATATATATTCTTATTCTTTAAGACTTTTAAATACCTATATGTTTAAAAGTGTACATAATGGTAATACAGCCCAAGTTTATTATTTACCAATAAATAATATACATACATATTACACATTTTTTTTTCTTTTTTACTGCTAGTAATGCAAAATCAATAGTGTTTGGAGACCAGGGATTATTCTACCAAATAAATCACAAAGAAACTAATCAGAACTCAACCAGAGGTAAGTACTAAATTTTTGCTCAACAATAGATGAAACTAAAGTTAAAAGTAAAAAACAAACAACAACATGGTCAGTAATTTGTAGGCTCTGGGAGTAAGAATACCTAGTTCAAATCTTGGTTTGGCTACTTGCTACTGAGCAACCTCAGGTGGGTTCTAATTGAAGCTTGGTTACTTCATCTGTAAAACAGATATAAGAATATCTCCCTCATGTATATACGAAATAGTTCCTGATATCCTTGATAGTTCCTGGTACACAGAAAGGGCTCCATAAATGTTGATCCAGAGGTTGCAAATCAAAATAGGACTGAGAGTAGAATTTTTTTTTAATGGAGGCAGTAGATTGGTCCTGAGATAACTGTGAATGGTGGGATATATAAAAAATAAATTATATCTTAATTTTATAAATGGAGGAGCCAGTACTCAGATCCAAGCAATTATTGTTGTTTTAGAATGCAAGCCAATAGCCGGGCGCGGTTGTGGGCGCCTGTAGTCCCAGCTACTCGGGAGGCTGAGGCAGGAGAATGGCGTGAACCCGGTAGGCGGAGCTTGCAGTGAGCCGAGATCGCGCCACTGCACTCCAGCCTGGGCGACAGAGCGAGACTCCGTCTCAAAAAAAAAAAAAAAAAGAATGCAAGCCAGCCAGGTATTGCCAGACGTTCACATTTTTACAGGAAATTTCCCAAGTTTCAAAGATTTGCAACTCATAAAAAGAAAAAAGCACCACTGTCCATGTTTCCACTCTCCAACAAAACAGAACAAAACATGTTCACAGGCCTACCATGGCCTGTAGGCTATCAGTCTGGGATCCACATATTAGTTATTATAAAAGCTGTGATTTAAACCCTCCTACTTACCAAACTTAAACCAAACAGTTGTGATTTATTTCGGGTACTGAGGGAAGGCAGCAGGGTGCAAGGTTTTTAGAAGCATTGGAAGTTTCCACAGAGAAAATCTATACCTTCCTATTTCTAAAATCAGATTTTAATCTGCTGTGAACCACTGTAAAAGTGACCATGTATTCCCAAAAATAGTGTCTGATATTAAATAGTAGCACTTCCAAAGCAAATGCTTCCTGATAACCAATACAAAGCGTGTCTGCTCCTCTCCCTATCATATTATTTTGTTTATTCCTACACATACAGTCTTTTCTCTTTAACCACTAGTAGGATACTATTACACATTTTACTCTGCAATTTTTCCCTTTAAATTAATTTTTTGTGTTTCTATTATTAAATTAAGGTATAATTTACATACAGCAAAAAGCATAGATCTTAAGTATACAATTTGATGAGTTTTAACAAATGCATTCACCTATGTAAACCACACATCTGTCAAGATACAGAACACTTCCAGCACTGCAGAAAGTTCCTCTGTGCTCCTTCCCAGTCAATCCCTGCCCTCACACCACAGCCACTGTTCCCATTTCTATCACTTTGTGCACATTCCAGAACTTCACACAAATAGAACCATCCAATATATACCCTTTCACCCCAGCTTCTTTCACTCAGCATGTTTTTGAGATTCATCCATATTTCCCCATTGAGTTTACCTCTAGCATGTATCCCAATGCAAAAAAAATCACTTCTCTCCAGTGTGTTAGAAATCATCATCTGGGTGCTATTACCTTGCAGTAAACATCCATTCCATGAGCTTTTGGAAATGAGAACAAATGCAATGTCTACCTTGGGAGTCCCAAAGCATGCCAATGTTGACACCATGTCATTGACTGGGAGGGGGTATGGTTGGGGTTCCTTCGAGGTGGGCAGTACTAGCGGATGGGCAGACTTCAGGTTGCACCAAATTGAAAGGGGGCAGTGCTTGGGAGAGGGAATCCATTGGAAGAGCTGTTTCTACAAATACTTAATAAAAAATTGTAAATGAGGAAGTAGTCAATTATGCATCAGCATTTGGGAAGAGGAAGAAAGGAAAGAACACCCAGCCTAGGTGGAGGTGGGAAGAGAGATGGATAAGTTTGATGACCAAGGGACAAGTGGAATGAGACAGGGATATTAGTAGATAAGGAAAACAAGATCTAAGATCATCTCACGAATAGATAGTACCCCACCGGGCCATTCCCTTCTTACATGGGTTCACATATTCCCAGCCAAACTGAGGATGGGCACTGTTTATAGGAGACAGCCCTAATAGACAAATGGCCAGAAGAAAAAGGACATGGATACTTGAGAAGGGGAAAATCAACCTTTCTTTCTTTCATTTATTTATATAGTTTTTAAGAGATGGGGTCTTGCTATGTTGCCCAGGCTGGACTCAAACTCTAGAGCTCATAGAATCCTGCCACCTAAGCCTCCTAGGTAACTAGGACTACAGGTACAGACTGCCATGGCCAGCTTGAAATCAACCTTCAATGAAAGGGGAGGCATCAAAAAGAATCCCAAAGGTTAGAGACTGACTGCAAAAAAGTAGAGCCATTTAGATAAGAAACACAGGAAAGATAATGTGTTTTGGTGGAAAGAGGTAAAAATGAGCTAATTTCAGATCTAATAAGAAGCTTAAGAGGTCATCAGAACATCCATGAAGTGGTGTCCAGCAGGCAGCTGAGAATGCTGCTCTAGGTCTCACGGAAAGTCAGAGCAGGAGGGATAGCTTTCGTAGTACCCATCCACCCAGAGGTGAGAGCTGAGCCACAGGCGTACATGAAAGAGAGAAGGAATCACTGAACTGTGAACTTCTCAAAAGCAAAGCTAGTCTCCCTCATTTCTATGTCTGTTTCAGGAGAACTGCTTTCTCAAACATGTATTAACTTTGGACCTTAAAATGAATCTTTCATTTAGGTTATCTTGGAAAAAATATGCAAATTGCCCATCTAGGCTCGGATTTACTCAAATTGACCCTGTGCACATAAATGCTTGAGCCTCTTAGCTCATTGCATTAACTAAATGATCAAACTCAGCAGTACTTCCTAGCATCTTGATTAAAATTTCCAGTAACACAGCATAATGCTATTACTTACCCTATCAAGGAAAGGGACAGAAGCAGTTTGAAAACAAAACAAACAGTACTCACAGAAGGCTTCCAGCCATCCTTGGATACCACAGAGAATTTGAAAATTCGGTAATTAAACTCACCTAAAAGGATATAGATTTGCAAAAAAAAGATCAAGAAAATATTGGATTCCAGGGAATATTACCCCTTTCATAATCCATTTTATGATTATAAATGTGCAATCATCAGTAAAAATGTGCACAGAAAAATCTGAAATGTGGCACAGACTATGATCTGCATCAAGGCAATTCAATCAGCATTTATTGAGCATTTCTTTGTGCACAGCCCTGCAATAGGTATGAAACAGGAGAACAAAGTGCTTTCCTTTTCATTTTCTGATGGAAACCAATGTACTCTTTAACGCTTACAATGTAGGAATTTTCAAGACAAAGCAAACAAAAATAGCCTGCCTCGGGATGAAGTGGGTTATCTTCAATAGGACAGATGGATCATTTGGAGCTCCGTGTGTGTGTTGTGGCGGAAGGGAAGGGGGATCTGGGGTTATTTATTTATTTTTGGGGAGGAGAGAATGGCTTGGCACAATTAATTTTTAAACTCACATTGGCATATGGTGCAGCAGGGAAGAAAAGGCAGCCTCAAAATAGAGAATAGAGCAAATGGTAATGCCTAAAAATGTAGAAGGCTAGGAAAAGAGCTTGTTAAGGATAAAAATCATAAATGGTTTTAAATCACCACGACAGAGTGTAAGAAAAAGCTAGTACATCCTTGAAGGCCCACAGAAGGGACTGCAGAACTCATGAACTAGATGGAAACAAAGTCAGACCAGCATAGGCTGAAGAATGCGGGCCAACGGAAACATCACACAAGGTTCCTTGACCATCCCCCATTCCTGCTTTCATTCACATCCTTCCCAAAATGCTGTTCCAGTTCCCCTTCAGGTTTACCCCTCTGTGATGCCTTCTAAATTTGCCCATCTCTGCATTGCTATTTCACCCCTAAAATGTCAAACTTGATTTACAATTCCCTGAAATTATGCCAAAATCCACTCAGTGATTGTTTCTCCCATTTCAATTTTTCTGATATGGAAATAAGATACATCAGAGAAAACAGAAAACACTGAAATCTATTGAGAAATGGAAATACAATCCCTCCATCCAGAAACCACTATTAATTATTCAGCCAATTTTCTTTTTTTGTTTTTTGTCTGTGTCAGACAGGGTCTTGCTCCCACACCCAGGAGTGCACCAACACAATCTTGGCACACTGCAACCTCCGCCTCCTGGCTCAAGCAGTCCTCCCACCTCAGCCTCCTGAGCAGCTGAGACTACAGGCATGTGCCACCATGCCCAGCTAATTTTTGTATATTTTTGTAGAGATGCTGTTTCACCATATAACCCAGGCTGGTCTTGAACTCCCGGGCCAAAGCAATCAGAAGTTCAAGTCAATCTCGAAGTGTTGGGATTATAGGCGTAAACCTATGTGCCCAGCCTTTCCACAGATTTTCTTTCCATTTTTCTTCCATGAATTTTTAATGGAGTTCAGATCACATTACATATGCAATTTGTAACTTTGCTTTTTTGAAACTTTCCCCCATTTATTCAAACCTATTGTAATATTTTAATGTTAAATTTTTTATTGAAATATACATCTTACCTACAAAGTTCACAAATCTCCAGTATATGACTCAGTGAATTTTTACATGTGTGTACAACCATGTAACCACTTCCCAGGTCAGATCAAGATCTAGAACATCCCTAACACCCCAGAAAGTTTCCTTACACCCTTTTCCAGTCAATACTACATCCCCATCCCTCCAGATAGCTACTATTCTGACTTAATCTCATGAAAGATTAGTTTTGCTAGTTTTGAACTTCATGCATGATTCATGTGACAGTATGTTCTCTTCCATGTTTAGCTCCTTTGGCTCAACATAATGCCTATGTGATTCATCCATGCAGTTGTGTGTATCTGCAGTTTATTCTTTTTCATTTCTGGGTAATATTCCGTTGAAAGAATATACCACAATTCATTTGTCCATTCTCCTGTTTGGGGACATGTGGGTTTTTCCAGTTTGGGGTTATTCTGGATAAAGCTGCTGTGAATATCACTGTACATGTCCATTGGTGGACATTCATGCTATAGATGTAGCGTGTATATGTTTATGTTTATGCACACACATGGATGTATCATACAGGTGTATATAGATGTATAGAAGATGCATGTTTCACTTCTGAAGGTGCTGCCAAACACTTTTCCAAAGTGAGTTGTTCAGTTTATACTCCCACCAGCAATGTAGGAGAATTCCAGTTGTTCCATATCCTTGACAATACTTAGAAAATCTTTTATTTTACCCATGCTGATAGATATATACAACTTTGTAAATAAAGTTTTATTGAAATGGTGTCTCATTGAGGTTTTAATTTGCATTTCACTGATGACTAATGAAAGTGAGACTTTTTTCATATGCTTATTGACCATTCTGGATATGCTGCTTTGTGAAGTATGGCTTATCTGCCTTGTTCTTACTGATTTGTAGGAGTTCCTTTTTTAGATTTTTTTTTTAGAGACAGGTTCTCTCTCTGTCACTCAGGCTGGAGTGCAGTGGCATGATCATATCTCAATCCAGCCTCTGCCTCCTGGGCTCAAACAATCCTCCCACCTCAGCCTTCTGAGTAGCTGAGACTACAGGTGTGTGCCACCACACCCAGCTAAGTTTGTTTTATTTATTTATTTTTAATTTTTTAGGATAGGATCTGGCTATGTTGCCCAGGCCGGTCTTGAACTCCTGGCCTCAAGTAATCCTCCCATCTTGGCTTCCCAAGGATCTGGGATTACAAGTATGAGCCACAACACCCAGCCAGGAGTTATTTATTTATTTATTTATTTATTTATATTTTTTATTTTTTTTGAGATGGAGTCTCACTCTGTTGCCCAGGCTAGAGTGCAGTGGTACAATTTCTGCTCACTGCAACCTCCACTGCCCACGTTCAAGCAATCCTCCCACTTCAGCCTGCCAAGTAGATGAGATTACAGGCATGTTCCACCATGCCCAGCTAATTTTTGTATTTTTAGTAGAGATGGGGTTTTACCATGTTGGCCATGGTGGTCTCGAACTCCTGACCTCAGGTGATTCACCTGCCTCAGCCTCCCAAAGTGCTGGGACTACAGGCATGAGCCACCCACGCCTGGCCAGTTCTTTTTATATATTGGATATGAGTATGTTTTCAGAAAAACATAATGTAAACTATCTTCTAGATGATGGCTGGCCTAGTCAGGTTCTTAATGATGTCCTTTGATGAACAGCTCCTAATGTTAATGTAATTCAATTAGTATTTTTTTTTTCTTTTATGGCTAGTGTTTGGTTTTGGTCCTGTTTAAAACATCTTTGGTTAAGCCATGGTTTTGAAGGTATTCTATGCTTTATTCCAGAAGCTTGTTTTAGCTTTTATGCTCCATCTGAAATTAAATTTAATAAATAGTATAAGATAGTGATCAAAGTTCATTTTCTCCCCCCACATAGATAGCTCATGCTCCAGCACCACTTACTGAAAAATCCATTCTTTCTGCACAGAATTGTAGTGGCATCTGTGTTGTAAATAAGATGACCATATATGAGTGGGATTATTTATGGATTCTACTCTCTTCCATTTTAACATTTTAAAAAATCGGCTGGGCGTGATGGCTCATGTCTGCAATCCCAGCACTTTGGGAGGCTGAGGTGGGCGGATCACCTGCAGTCAGGAGTTCAAGACCTGACTGATCAACATGGAGATGCCCCATCTCTACTAAAAATACAAAAATTAGCCAGTCGTGGTGGTGCGTGCCTGTAATCCCAGCTACTTGGGAGGCTGAGGCAGGAGGATCACTTGAACCCGGGAAGTGGAGGCTGCAGTAAGCCGAGATCGTGCCACTATACTCCAGCCTGGGTGACAGAGCAAGACTACATATCAAAAAAAAAAAAAAAACTCTTTCCACCAACACCCAACACCACACTGCCATTCAAGTTTACTTGTAATCATTTTTTTATAATAGTTCAAATATCTTTACCACATTAATTTATATAGCAATGAGCAATGCTAATCCAAAACCCTTACTATGGTATGCAATCACAGGCAGGCCCTTGTTCATGTCTTCATTCTCATCTCTGAAGCCTTCTTCCTCATTCGCTATGCAGTCACAGTTGCCATCATTCATCCTACATGGCACAGACCTCAGACACACTCTTCTCTCTGTAGACAGTCTCTGTGGCTCCCAACCCCACCACACACACTCTTATTTATCAGCCAGGCCTCCGCTTCAGTGTCACCTCCTTGGAGAGGTCTTCCCGGATGCCCCAACTAAATTAGATTCTCTTATTATCCTCTATATTTTCTCAATTTATAATTATGCAATTGTCTGACTTCTCAAAAGTCTGTAAGGAGCATCACATGAGGAGGAACCGTATCAATTATATGACCAATTATTTGGACACAATGACGGGCTTCAATAGGTGTCTGATCTGAATCGTTTCTGGTTTCATTAAAGATGAAATCCCTAGAGTGACTTAAAAAAATAAAACACTATTGAGAAGAGAGACATTAAGGGCAAAATTCAGGTAAATGTAATCAGAGGAAAAAAAAGTGGGGGGAACCAGATTATCTAGTTAGCAAAACAGAGTTTAAGAGTGACCATCTCGGCCCAGTGTGGTGGCTCATGCCTGTAATCCCAGAACTTTGGGAGGCCGAGGCAGGCAGATCACTTGAGGTCAAAAGTTCGAGACCAGCCTGGCCAACATGGCAAAACCCCATCCATACTAAAACACAAAAATCAGCCAGGTGTGGTGGCCCGTGCCTGTAGTCCCAGCTACTCAGGAGGCTGAGGCACCAGTATTGCTTGAACCTGGGAGGTGGAGGTTGCAGTGAGCCAAGATCATGCCACTACATTCCAGCCTGTGCCACAGAGCGAGACTCTGTCATAAAAAAAAAATTAATTAATTAAAAAGAAGAGAGATCTTTTGTACACACCTTTGGTCTCATTTCCTAAGAATCAGTTTAGTAGTTACTATTTTAAATGCACATCATAACTGTAAAAATGTTTCATATTCTCGGTCACTTGGTGTTCAGGGAGTCAGGAGGTAGTGAGAACATAAGTTCTGCAGTCAAGTTGGGTTCAAGCTCTGGCTCCACTATTTATCATGAAGTTGGGCAAGATACTTTTATAAGTGACAGTTTCCTCACCTCCTTCCTAGAACTGTTGAGGCAATTAAATGAGATTTAAGTGAGATAATACGATATGTAAAGACATAGCACAGTGCCTGTCACAGAGTCAGGACTCAAAAGATCTGAGCTATCTTAATAATTGCTATTCTTTTTTTTTTTTTTTTTTTGAGATGGAGTCTTCCTCTTGTCACCCAGGCTGGAGTGCAGTGGCACAATCTCAGCTCACCTGCAACCTCTGCCTCCCGGGTTCAAGCGATTCTCCTGTCTCAGCCTCCCGAGTAGCTGGGATTACAGGCACCCGCCAACACGACTGGCTAATTTTGGTATTTTTAGTAGAGATGGGGTTTCGCTGTTTTGGCCAGGCTGGTCTCAAACTCCTGACCTCAGGTGATCTGCCCCCCTCAGCCTCCCAAAGTGCTGGGATTACAGGCATGAGCCACCGCACCTGGTCAATAATTATTCTTAACATTACTGTGGAAGTGAAGAAGGGACACTGTTAAACCTTCAAAATCAGAAATTTATAAGAATGCTCTGAGAGTCATGAAGAGACTAGAAAAAAAATTCTTCTTCATAAAGATGGAAAATCTTTAAAGATGGAAGTTTGTGGGAGGTTGGATCTCAGGTGGTTTCTGCCCAGAATTCCCTGACCTAATCCTTCTTCTTAGAACCTCTCTTGGCTCTCTTGCTATCTGAACACGTGGCTTTTTCCATGGCCCTCATATAATGGTAGAAAGTCCTCTGTATCTGCGTGGTTATAACCAGATGCTCCCTATGTCCCGAGATGGAACATCTTGCCCATTCCTATGTCCCAGATGTTCCCTATGTTCCCTATGTCCCATTCACCCTATGTAGCCAAGTATCCACAATCATTGAAGAGCTGTCATCATTGGGTAGAGTGCCCCATGTTGATGACTACCAAGCTGAAGCCTACATTGCAGTAAGATGACAAGTATCTACCAGCTGATGTGGTCTGGCTCTGTCCCCACCCAAATCTCATCTTGAATTGCAGCTCCCACAAATCCCCACATGTCACTGGAGGGACCCGGTGGGAGGTAACTGAATCATGAGGGTGGGTCTTTTCCATGCTATTCTCGTGATAGTGAATAAGTCTCAAAAGATCTGATGGTTTATAAAGGGCAGGTCTTCTGAGCGTGGTCTCTTGCCTGCCGCCATGTAAGAGGTGACTTCGCTCCTCCTTCGCCTTCTGCCATGATTGTGAGGCCTCCCCAGCCATGTGGAAATGTTAGTCCATTAAACCTCTTTCCTTTATAAATTACCCAGTTTCAGATATGTCCTTATAGCAGTGTGAGAACAGACTAATACACCAGCCACTAGCCTTTGCGTGTACTTACAGATACAACTTCTGTCATGCTTACCAGGACCTTACACATTAGCTAAGATGTACTAGTTTTCTGGGGCTGCTATTACAAAGTACCGTAGACTGGGTGGCTTAAACAATAGAAACTGTCTCACAGTTCTGGAGACTAGAAATTCAAAGTCAAAGAGTCTGCAGAGTCGGTTCCTTCTGAGGGCTGGGAGGGAGAATCTGTTTCATTCCTCTCTGTTACTCTCTGGTAGGCTCGGGCCTTTCTTGGTTTGGAGATGGTTCTCCTTGTGTCTTCATGCCATTTTCTACCTATGTGTGTCCATCTCTGCATCCAAATTTCCCTTTTTTTAAGGACACCTCATGTTAGGTTAGAGCCTACCCTCATGACCTCATCGTAACTTGATGGTCTGTTAAGGCGATCCAAGTAAGGTCACAGTCACGGGTACTGGCGATTAGGACTTCAGCATCTATTTGTGAGGACACAATTCAATGCATAACCAGAAGAAAGGAAATTACCTGACAGCAGGGCAAGACGACTTCTCAAGAAAAGAAGGAAACACAATTGGTATAACAACAAATGAAAAGAAAATGTGGCCGGGCGTGATGGCTCACACCTGTAATCACAGCACTTTGGGAGGCTGAGGCAGGTGAATCATGAGGCCAATAGAACGAGACCAGTCTGGCCAACATGGTGAAACACCGTCTCTACTAAAAATACAAAAATTAGCTGGGTGTGGTGGCACATGCCTATAATCCCAGCTACTCGGGAGGCTGAGGCAGAAGAATGGCTTGAACCCAGGAGGCGGAGATTGCAGTGAACCGAGATCGCGACACTGCACTCCAGCCTGGCAACAGACCTAGACTCCATCTCAAAAAAGACTCTGTCTCAAAGGAAAAAAAAAAGAAAGAAAGAAAATGTAAGAGAACAATCAGTAACCGTGAGAGTGGATTTATATGATTATGTTTCCTGGGAAAATGGTATTCCCAAGAAACTCGGGGGATTTCGGAACACTGTGTTCTCAAAACCTCTCAAGAATTCCTTTCAATTTTATTGCCAATCTCAGGCTTAATGACTAGGAATGGAGACTCCTAAGTCCTTTCAATGTGCAATTTTATTTTAATCATATGTATGTAAAATCAGTATGAAGTTTTTTTTCTCTGAGATGGAGTCTGTATCACACAGGCTGGAGTGCAGTGGCATGATCTCAACTCACTGCAATGTCTACCTCCTGGGTTCAAGCGATTCTCCTGCCTCAGCCTCCTGAGTAGCTGGGAGTACAGGCGTGCACCAGCATGCCTGGCTAATTTTTGTATTTTTAGTACAGATGGGGTTTCACCACGTTGGCCAGGCTGGTCCCGAACCCCTGACCTCAGGTGATCCACCCCCACTTAGCCTCCCAAAGTGCTGGGATTACAGGCATGAGCCACCGCGCCTGGTCAAGTTTATTAATCTCAAGAAAAATCCCTCTTACTTCTGAAAAGCCTGGTTCCCTCCCTCTGGGGGACTCTCCTGGAACCCTTGGCATGCTATGGTCCACTTGTCTGCCACTGCTGCTGGCCCATGAGCTCCACAAAGGGAAGACTCATTGCCACCTTTCTCATGACTGTATCCCCAGGTCCAAGCATGGTGATTGGCACATAGTAGGAGCTCAGTAAATAATAGTGAAATGAAATGAAATAAAATAAAACAATCCCCCTCACGCTCCTTCTTCTGTGTGTATTATGACATTGCCATCAGGACAAAAAAACCCAGAAACATCTGAGAAAAGTATTAAAGCCTGAGAAAAATCTTAATAGAATTAAGCCTCTTATCCAAGGAGCATTCTGCCTTCCCACCTTTCCTAAAGCTACACTCCAAACTCTTCTGTATCTGGTTAATCAGCAGAAATCTGCCTAACTGGCTGGGTATAGTGGCTCACGCCTGTAATCCCAGCCCTTTGGGAGGCCGAGGCGGGAGGATCACTTGAGGCCAGGCATTTAAGACCATCCTGGCCAACATGGCAAAACCCTGTCTCTACCAAAAGATACAAAAAATGAGCCAGGTGTGTGGCACACGCCTTTAATTCCACCTACTTGGGAGGCTGAAGCAGGAGAAGCACTTGAACTTGGGAGGTGGAGGTTGCAGTGAGCCGAGACTGCGCCACTGCACTCCAGCCTGGGCAACAGTCAGACTCTGTCTCAAAAAAATAAAAATAAAAAAGAAATCATCTAACCTCAGGTTCCCAACTACAAGTTGACTGTAACTGAGTAAACTGGTATTAAAGATTTCTAGCGAAAAACTGTTCATTTTGTAACAGCATTCCAGGTTTTATTCTCTCTCCAAATATGGAGAGGAAACACATGAAAATTGGTGAGTAAAATCTGGGTGAATACAA
Organism: Macaca mulatta; assembly: GCF_049350105.2. Lineage (NCBI taxonomy): Eukaryota > Metazoa > Chordata > Mammalia > Primates > Cercopithecidae > Macaca > Macaca mulatta. The sequence continues at coordinate 126,805,620 of NC_133414.1, forward strand.
CTGACAATAGAAAAATACTCATTTGAATTCGTATGGTTTCCTGATGGTTAAAGACCAACCATTCTTTTTTAATTCCTTTAGTTCCTTTACACACATTTAGGTCACATCAATCAAATAAATGTTTTAAAGTGGCATAAAATCAAATCATTTTAATTAGGTATTTCTTTCATTTTATTTCTAATCCTTTTTTTTCCTCATTCTCCAGCTAAGCAAAAACATGAACCTTCTTAGCAAACTGGTTTTCAAACAGGCTTTCAGAGCAGAAATAATTTGTACCAAGTAATATTTTGAAAGAATGATGAGTTTTCATTATTGTTTTCATTCCGACTGAACTAACTACATTAACCTGTTGGCAAATTTATTGAACAACCACATAATTGTTTTCTGACTTCATTTCTAAAGCATGTCTTGTTAAGCTAAACTAATCTTTATCGCCTTTGAAACCATGGATTCTTTTTCAAGAAGTCTTCTATAGCTGACTCTTTCTTATTTCTTTCAGTAGTCTAGGGCAGTGGTCTGTAAACTAATGCCTGCTGCCTGTGTTTGTAAATAAAGTTCTGTTGAAAGCAGCTGTGTCCATTTATTTATGTATTGTCTATGGCTGCTTTTGTGCTACCATCTCAGACTTGGGTAGTTGCGGCAGACACCATTGGGCTCACAAAGACTCAAATATTTACTATTGTGCCCTTTACAGAAAAAGTATGCTTTAGGCTAATCACGCAAAGCATTCAAATCTTGTATTTCTTAGCTTTTTGCTCTATAAACATTTTATTCATTGGTTTCATCTGTATACCATTTCCTTCAGTTTGTTAGAAAGTTCCCTAAGGGTTAGACTGTCTTTTTATTTTCTTTTTTAAACCAAGAATAAAGTATTTCAGGTTAACTGAGCATAATAATTTCAATTCACTGAGTCTCAGTAAATGTCCATTCATGCCAATACCACTGCTACTGCGTAGAAGCTATGGTGGATTACATCATTGGCTGAATTTATCACCCCTCCTTATATCCCTGCCCTTTGCCGTGTAACTTTGAATGCCCTCTCACTTTGAGACTGGAATTGCTGATGTGACTCATCTGGTTTACAGAATAAAGAAGTGACAGTGTGCCAGTTATGAACTTAGCCATCAAGAGGTCACGCATATTTCTACATTCTCTCTTATGTCAGCATGATGAAGAAGAAAGAAGGAAAGAAAAAAAGAAAGAGAGAGAGAGAAAGAAAGAAAGAAAGAAAGAAAGAAAGAAAGAAAGAGAGAGACAGAGAAAGAGAGAAAGAAAGCAGCAGCATAACACTAACCACATGGCTCATGAAACCTAAAATCTTACTATCTGGCTCTTTACAGAAAAAGTGTGCCGCCCGCTCTTCTGAGGGCTTGGCAGACTCCTGTTGTTTACTGTTAATTTTCTGCCCACCAAACAGGCCAAATTAGAAATATCTTAAACCTTGCCGGGAGTGGTGGCTCACATCTGTAATGCCAGCACTTTGGGAAGCCTAGGTGAGTGGATCACCTGAGGTCAGGAGTTCGAGACCAGCCTGACCAACATGGAGAAACCTTGCCTCTACTAAAAATACAAAGTTAGCCAGGCGTGGTGGCACGTGACTGTGGTCCCAGCTACTCAGGAGGCTGAGGCAGGAGAATTGCTTGAACCCTGGAGGTGGAGGTTGCAGTGAGCCGAGATCGTGCCGTTGCACTCCAGCCTGGGCAACAAGAACAAAACTCCATCTCAAAAAAAAAAAAAAAAAAAAAAACCTTAAACCTTTTAATAAATTGCGTGTTGATTCAACCGTGAAATATAAAAACACAAAATGTCTCATTGGGAAAAGCCACATTCTGGAACAGAAATGTCCCAGTTTTGGTCATCCTAAGAAGTCAGGCCTGAAAAACTCTATACTACTTGGCTCTCTCATTTCTTTGTCTCCCATTCATGCGAGAAGCCGCTATCTGCCTTTTAAAACTAGGAATATGCATTACTTTGATGAAAAGAAAATAGATAAATAAAACAGTGAATAGTTGTGATCCCCTAAGTTTGGGCAGCGGTCAAAGGGAGCTTTTGCCTCTCATGTAGTGTTTGAAATTTTTACAATGAAAGCCTATTCTTGTATGATTTGTATAATTAAAAATAAGCAAAACACTCAGACATAAAACTAAAATAAAATTACCAAACTGGAATCAAGGCCTCGGATTCATAGCACTATTCAACGATATAAATAATTTGCAAGAATCTGAATCTCCCAGATGGAACTCTAATTGCCAATTATATAACCCATTCATTATTACGTGGGAGGCACTGTGCCATGAGTCTTATAGATATTCTCACTTCATCCTCACAGTCGTATAAAGCAGACAGTATTGTTATCTCTATTTTACAGATGTGGAAACTGAGGCTTAGAGAAGTTGAGAAATTTGGCCAAGGTTATCCAAGCTAGTAGGTATCCAAGCTGCCATCTGACCAAATCTCTGTGCTTCTAGAGCTCAAGCACTTCACCAGTGTATCATTCTCAAAAGGAGCATGCTTTCCTTCTACAAGTCCATAATTATGCATTTATATTTGTTAAAATCACTTCAAAATTTACCAAAGAACAATCATGTTAACAAGGGGAAAATAAATCCCAAATCCTCTGTGGCTCTGGCAGTGAGGAAGTGGCAGAAATGGTTTCTGAGGACAAGAGGCACCCTCCCTTCATACTGCAGCCACGGTGAGAAGTGACCCATGCTCAGATCTGCCCCTTGTAGCCAGCAAGGTCACCTATATCCCGAAGGATCCCCCGGGCCTTCCCTAGCCAGCGTTCTAACATCTTTAGATGATGACATCCTCTCACATCATTTATCCTAACACTTGCATTCTCCATTCTACTCAGGTCATTACATAATGTCTCATGTTGGTTAGTTGCCCATATATGCCAGCGGACCTTCCAGGATTATCATTCTAAATGACAGAGATTTATTCTGAACGGTACCTAACATGGTGCCTGCCACCTGTTGAAAAGTGATTGTACATTCCTATACACCAATAATAGACAGAGGGCCAAATCATGAGTGAACTCCCATTCACAATTGCTTCAAAGAGAATAAAATACCTTGGAATCCAACTTACAAGGGATGTGAAGGACCTCTTCAATGAGAACTGCAAACCACTGCTCAGCGAAATAAAAGAGGACATAAATGGAAGAACATTCCATGCTCATGGATAGGAAGAATCAATATCGTGAAAATGGCCATACTGCCCAAGGTAATTTATAGATTCAATGCCATCCCCATTAAGCTACCGATGACTTTCTTCACAGAATTAGAAAAAACTACTTTAAAGTTCATATGGAACCAAAAAAGAGCCCGCATCGCCAAGACAATCCTAAGCCAAAAGAACAATGCTGGAGGCATCACGCTACCTGACTTCAAACTATACTACAAGGCTACAGTAACCAAAACACCATAGTACTGGTACCAAAACAGAGATGTAGACCAATGGAACAGAACACAGCCCTCAGAAATAATACCACACATCTCCAACCATCTGATCTTTGACAAACCTGACAAAAACAAGAAATGGGGAAAGGATTCCCTATTTAATAAATGGTGCTGGGAAAACTGGCTAACCATACGTAGAAAGCTGAAACTGGATCCCTTCCTTACAGCTTATACAAAAATTAATTCAAGATGGATTAAAGATTTAAATGTTAGACCTAAAACCAGAAAAATCCTAAAAGAAAACCTAGGCAATATCATTCAGGACATAGGCATGGGCAAGGACTTCACGTCTAAAACACCAAAGCAATGGCAACAAAAGCCAAAATTGACAAATGGGATCTAATTAAACTAAAAAGTTTCTGTACAGCAAAAGAAACTACTATCAGAGTGAACAGGCAACCTACAGAATGGGAGAAAATTTTTGCAATCTACTCATCTGACAAAGGGCTAATATCCAGAATCTACAAAGAACTTAAACAAATTTACAAGAAAAAATCAAACAATCCCATCAAAAAGTGGGCAAAGGATATGAACAGACACTTCTCAAAAGAAGACATTTATGCAGCCAACAGACACATGAAAAAATGCTCATCATCACTGGCCATCAGAGAAATGCAAATCAAAACCACAATGAGATACCATCTCACACCAGTTAGAATGGCGATCATTAAAAAGTCAGGAAGTGACTGGAGTGCTGGAGAGGATGTGGAGAAATAGGAACACTTTTACATTGTTGGTGGGACTGTAAACTAGCTCAACCATTGTGGAAGACAGTGTGGCGATTCCTCAAGGATCTAGAACTAGAAATACCATTTGACCCAGCCATCCCATTACTGGGTATATACCCAAAGGATTATAAATCATGCTGCTATAAAGACATATGCACACGTATGTTTATTGTGGCTATTCACAATAGCAAAGACTTGGAACCAACCCAAATGCCTATCAATGATAGACTGGATTAAGAAAATTGGCACATATACACCATGGAATACTATGCAGCCATAAAAAAGGATGCGTTCATGTCCTCTGTAGGGACATGGATGAAGCTGGAAACCATCATTCTCAGCAAATTATCTCAAGGACAGAAAACCAAGCACTGCATGTTCTCACTCATAGATGAGAATTGAACAACGAGAACACTTGGACACAGGAAGGGGAACATCACACACCGGCGCCTGTTGTGGGGAGGGGGGAGTGGGGAGGGATAGCATTAGGAGACATACCAGATGTAAATAACGAGTTAATGGGTGCAGCACACCATCATGGCACCTGCATACATATGTAACAAACCTGCACGTTGTGCACATGTACCCTAGAACTTAAAGTATAATAATAAAAATTTTAAAAAAAATTTAAAAAGAAAAGTGCTTGTAAATTAATTACAGCAGAATGTTAATTAACAGCTCTAATGCCAAGTACAGGGGTGGCTCCATGACTCATCAGCAGACCCTCCCTGACGAAGCTACCAACTAGAGACAGACTATTACAGTGAGAGTCACTCTAAATGTAAAAAAATAAAGATGTGGGTGGGGCCAAGAGCCATAATCAGTGAAGTAGCTGATTAATCCATGAATCTGCAGGTATATTTAGCTATTCATACAACCAGCATTACCTTATATATGGAAAATGGGGCTATCGAACCATTTAAACCATTTAATATATTTTTTAATTTTAATTTTTATCTTGACAGAGAGAGTTTTGCTCTTGTTGCCCGCAGGCTGGAGTACAGTGGCACGATCTTGGCTCACTGCAACCTCCGCCTCCAGAGTTCAAGTGATTTTCCTGCCTCGGTCTCCCGAGTAGCTGGGATTACAGGCGTGTGCCACCATGCCTGGCTAATTTTGTATTTTTAGTAGAGATGAGGTTTCACCACGTTGGCGAGGCTGGTCTCGAACTCCTGACCTCAACCGATGTGCCTGCCTCAGGCTCCCGAAATTCTGGGATTATAGGTGTGAGCCATCGTGCCTGGCCTAAATCATTTAAAAATAGTCACCAGGGATATGCTTCCCACAAAATAATACCACCCCATTAACATGCTGGCATTTTCCCAAGAGCACTGTGTAAATATACTACATCCCCTTCTAACTCTCTACACCACTTCAATTCACATGTCAGCAGGACATATGTTTCCCAGGTGAAATATTATAAAGAAAAGTAATACTAGGCTTGGGGAATTTCTGTTTCAGGAAGATCTTCAAGGTACCCTGGTGTGGTCACAAGCCTAGGAAGCCTATGACGCAGACAGAAGTTCTCAAGACTCATTCTATTGCTGACAGTTTCATGGAAATCCAGGGCCCAATTCTCCCAGCATGCTGCCTGTTCCCACTCCTTGGGCACGTTCCTGGCCATGTCATGCTCTGACTGACCCACTGGTCAGCAACTGTGGCAGGGCTCATTTGCAGTGGCAGCTGTGACTGCCTTTGGAAGCAGGAAAACCTGTCTGGCATTTCCATTCTCTCATATGAAACCTCAAAGCAATGCTAATCAGCACGATGCATTTTCCCTCTTTTTGGAAATGAATAGTGGTAAGTCTTGTAAAATCCCAATACTCTGAATTGCTATCCTGGCTACCACCCCAACATTTAAAGTATGTTAACGATGGAGACATACATGTCAGCAGTCAGATTTTAACATAAAATTAACAGCTGGATATCTCAAAGGCCTAAATTACTATTAATTGTATGCAAACACTAGCTCTAAGGATATCCTTTACAGCAGGAGGTTGTAAGTCACTGTATCAAAGTCTTAAATCAACAGCCATCTAGCTAGCTAATGCTTTCAAGGTGTGCCAGGAGAGAAAGGACAGGATGATCTTCTCTTACTAAAGAGAGATGGATGAACAGCTGCAAGCTTTGCTGTTGTTTTAAAGCATCAGGGAACCAACTACCGAGAATAAGAAATAAAATGTAAGCAGGGTCAGACTTGTTTATTACATATCCTTTTAAAATATCCTTTTGTTTTAAAAAAAAAAAAAAGTTAATTAAAAGTATTGCCCGTGTTCCCTACAGAGAGTACATTTAAAACAATGCAGAGTAGCAAAACCCCTTATGTTCCAAACATAAGGTGTGCCTGTTTTTAAGTCTCAGAATAATTTGTGAACTTCCAATTTAATTATGACTGAACTTCAAGTCAACTGTTGAGTGTTCTAGAGATACGGTTTCTGTAGATTCCAGCTGGTAGCAAGTGGAAAGACTCCAAATACCTTAAAAATATGCCACGGAGTAGAAGGGAGGAGAGTAGTTAAAAAACAAGGAAGAGAAAGAAAGTTGTTCTTTCTGGTTTGACCACTAAAAATATAATTAGATGTATCACTTACTCTGTTTACTTACAGTCTCTCTGCATGTAAGATTTCTTCCAAAACCTGCCCTATCTTTCTGGAAATCCAAACTAAAATCCACTCTTTGTACAGTACAAGAAAAACAGAGGACTTTAAATTCATTTAAATAAAAGACATCTAGACATCTTGAGATATTCTAATTTTATCACTAGGACCCCATTCAGTTGGAAAAGACATAGCATCATAGTTTTCCTCTCTAAATATATCAGGAATACATGAATGCATTTTAATTAATATGCATAGTATCCTTATTAAAATTCAGATGCTATATTTGAGGAAAGTCCAGAGTGTCAAAGAATCTTGTGTAAACCTGAGGTGACGTTATCCTTTAGAAAGAACAGGGGAGGGAAGCGTTGGAGCAGAGTTCTTGGCTGACCACCCACGTGGGGCCATTGTCAACTTCAAATTTTACTATTCTAATGTTTGTCAACTTTCGTCTTTCCCGTAAACATCTAAGGCAGGTCAGTGAGGAATAGGAAACCACATTACTGGGCTTTTAAATCAGCAAGGTCTTTCAAAATCATGCTCATTTACAGGAGAAAACTGTGTGGCATAAAAAGCCACCATGAATTATTCATCAGTTACAGCATGTGCCAACCTCGGATTCCTTTGTACCTCTTAACAAGTGTGTACATGTGAAGTGTAGCAGACCCGGCTCCCCAGTCCTACCAGTCCTGGGTACAAAGGCAAACCTAAGCTCACCGGAGGTCCTGCGAAACAGAGAAGAGTGGCGAGATCGGAAGTGAAGGAGGGAGGCGGCCCAGCTGATCTGCCTTATCTGGAGTTACCCACGAGTCTACTCTCCAGGAACCAAAATAAGTTACACTCTCTTATCTTAAGGGGTCCAGTATCAAAGGAATCAGCAACCGATCGCCACAGTCCCTAGGTTTCAATGGAGCAGCCTGCGAGACTGTGTGGGGCCACCCTCTGCAGCTCTGTTGGACGTGTTGGCTGTCGGTCCCTGGGGATGCTGAGCAGGACCAGCCAGGGAACTCCTGAAGCCAGCCTTACCAAGGAACAAACTCTCCCATCAAACACAACTGTAGGGAAAGCATCCTAGAGATGGCATCCAAACTCAAACAAAATGCCCAGAAATAGGATCACAGGTGTTTGCTCACAGTCACTGAAGATGCCTTTTTATGTGCTCAAAGGACCAACCTACTGTTGGTTGAGTTGAGCTGGGCTCCTGCTACAAAACAGACAAGTCGATTTTAACATCCTATTCCATTAAGAATATCTGTAAATACATTGACAAATAAGATGTGCATTTTATACAGATATACACTATCACAGAAATAGATTGACATTTATGATAATAAGTGTAAAACAATTTTATCAAATGGAAAAGCCCTGCATCTTTTCTCATCTTTAAAGACACGGTCGACCCCAGACGGAATATATGCTGAGTTTACGAAACGGACGGTCTAACCTTTGTAGTCTCCGATGGTGTGATGAGGGTCCATGAGCTCAGTCATTTCCAAGGTCATTAACATGCACAAAGCTCCAAGGTTTCAGCTTTTCTTCACTAGGCATCTGGCACACAGAAAGGCTGCAACACTCCTCAAAGGAGAGGCTGGGGCCCTGGCTCTCCTCCCAGGAGTCTGTAGGCTGAACCGGACCCGAGGGAGGGGTGTGCCACCGGTGGGTGTGCCACAGCCAGCGCAGGAAGAATGGGGAGTTTCCTGAGTGAGTCTAGCTCCTTCCTCGTGTACAGAGTCTACATCCCCTTCTTCTCTCGACCCTGCCCCTACTACTTCTAAAGAGACCCCTTGCAAAAGCACATCAGCTCACTGACGCCACACCCGCTGAAAACACTCGTTTCTGGGAAGCCACTATTAGAACATGCCAAGAATGTTCCTAGGATTTTCCTGCACTCTGCACAATCCAGAATCCAGACTTTGGTCGCTATTATTTCACCATCATTGAAATGCATGAAACAAAGAAAGAAAAGGATCGATTTTTCCCAAGCCTTCTGCCTCCTCTTTTTCCTTAATGAATTACTATCTCAACCAGATGGGCTTTTAATTAGTTTCTTCAATACTAGAATTTTTAAAAAATACTATTACTTGGAGAGGCTTCTTTTACGAACAGCCTGATTATTCATTATGGTTTTGGAAACAGTTCCCTGACAAACTCCTGGTATGAGACGAGCCGTGGACTTTGAGCCTTTTTCTGTTAGGTATACACACTGTCTGAAAACAATGACCTCATCCGGAAAGACTCAGGAAAGAGGCATATTTTTCCTTTCGTCAGTAATGCCCTGATGTTGGGCTGGATTATCCACCACCCACAATCCAACTTTTCTCCCAGTTATTTGTGGAACACCAGGCATTTTGCATATCGGAAAAGTCACAAAGACAGTTTAAATGGAAAAAGACCCTTAGGACAAATATCCTTGGCATCAGATACACATATTGGCTAAGAAATAGGAGGAAACTGGCATAATTGCTTCCAGTGTGAGGGTAAAACATTTAATTCCTCCAATAAAGATATAACCAAGAGCACCCATTGTGAGATATTAATTTAATGTAAGGCCTATAATCAATCCACTGAAAAAGAAGACTATTTGAAACACACTGGCCAAATACAAAGTTTGATTAATTGAAGAGTCCCGGCTTACTGTCTTCCCCAGCTAAGTGGCTTTTTTGTTTTGTTTTGAAATGACTGGAGTAGACAGCCATCCTCATGTGTCACCCTATGTGCCCTTTCCCTGGTCCAGGCTACTGCCTGGAACTTGGTGCCTCTGATAACGTCCTCCTGACTTGGCTGTAGCACCAGGCGCCAGACAACGAATCACGACTGGATTGCTCGTTGATAAAATGCTTGCCATTTGCAGAACTGTCATGTGTCAGCTGCTGCCAAAGGCCAGTCGTATCAACTGAAATCTTCTGATTGTGCCTAATGCCTTGCATTCTCATGATAGTGATTCCATATTTTAGCCTAACATGTTTTTTGTTAGTGTCTTGGGATTTTTACCATAAGGATGGAAGTCTTTTATCCTTGCATTTTTTTTTATTCTTGTTAGCCTTCATTTAAAATGTAATGGAGGCTAGTTTTTCCTACTCCTTTAAATCTCGAAGTATTATTCCTACTTGATATTAAATGAGAGAAGAAACCAAGGGCAGAGCAACAGCTATTTTCAGGGGCTAAAATAGGGTTCTAGTTTAAAAATAACCTGCATTGCATTGGTTCCTTGCCTTTTACAAGGCAGGACAGGGGCAAAGTGGAGGAGTAGGCAATCCAATATTGAAACTTTGATTTTTTTGAACGTTAAGCAATAAAGTGATTCTTTCCTAATCATAGTCCTCCAAATTTGACTTGTGTTAGTTGAACCACAGATAATTTGGTTGATGATTTATTATAGTCAAGAAACTGGCCAGGTGTGGTGACTCATGCCTGTAATCCCAGCACTTTGGGAGGCCGAGATGGGAGGATAGCTTGAGCTCTGGAATTTCAGACCAGCCTGGGAAGTATTGCAGGACCTTGTCTTTACTAAAAATTTTTTAAAAATTAGGCAAGCATGGTGGCCTACACCTATAGTCCTATAGACTCCTATATACTCAGGAGGCTGAGGCAGGAGGATTGCTTGAGCCCAGAAGATTGGAGCTGCAGTGAGCCGTGACCACGCCACTGCACTTGATCCTGGATGATGGAGTGAGACCCTGTCTCAAAAAAAAAAACCAAAAACAAAAGAGGTAAAGCCAACTGCTTAGAAACTTGTTTAAAATGCACAATTTTCTTTATCTATTCCTTCCTCTTTTCCTTTCTTCCTTCCTTCTTCTCTCTTTCTTGCTTGCTTGCTTGCTTGCTTTCATAGGTTCTCACTCTGTCACCTAGGTTGGATTGCATTGGCACAATCACAGCTCACTGCAGCTTTGACCTCCTGGGTTCAACTGATTCTCCTGCTTCAGCCTCCCGAGTAGCTGGGACTACAGGCACGTGCCACCACGCCCGGCTAATTTTTTTTTTTTTTAATAGAGACAGGGTCTCCCTATATTGCCCAGGCTGGTTTCAAACTCCTGGACTCATATAATCCTCTCACCTCTGCCTCCCAAAGTGCTGCGATTTACAGGCATGAGCCACAGTGCCCGGCCTCACACAACCATTTTCTAATTAAATAGCAATGGAGCTTATACCATGTCATTTTGAAATCAGAGACATGGTTGTGTATTCCTTACCTTATCTGATTCAGTCATCTTAGAAACACAGAGCAGAAATCTTTCCCAACCACACTTCTAGAAGCCTTCACAGGAAAGTGACTGTCACTTAGCAAAACAAATACAAACGCTTAAAATTGTATCTTCACCTGTATTTGAGAAATGCTTAATTAAATATTGTTAAACAGTTTTCTTAACCATGGACTTACTAGGTATTAATATGCAGGTGTGCCTGTAACTAAGAGATAAATAAGATAAGAAGCATTTCCTGAATTTATTCAACCAGAGAACCCTCAACCCAGTACAACTCTGAACTTCCCATGAAACAGAGCTTGGAAAACATTTCTCTGAGGAAGGAGAGGGCTAGAAAGGGTTTTAGAGATAATTTCCACCACAGTTTCAAAGATAAGAAGTCTTAAAGCCAGAATAATTTAGGGACTTGCCCAAGGCCCAGCATAGGATGTATAAGGAGGACAATTCTCTTCTGTCTTGCGACATTTTGAATGGCTACAATAGGCCAGCATGCTTGGCTCTGTTTGCAATTAAGGTATGACTGATAGTGATGCTATCATACTCTGGTAACACAGATGCTGCTGTGTTCTTAGGCAAACAGCATACCTTACAACAGATTATGTTAAAAGACCTGGCCTAGGCCTGCTCTGCAATTACAGAATAGGAGACAAACCTTACCACAGTGTAATTTATGACAGGGCTGAGAGTGAAAAATAGCAGGTATCAGTAACAAAACATTCACAGGGCCTTGACCTCATCTTTTAAACTAAGCAGAAGAGACAGAAACTTGAAGCAAATTGAATTCCACATGAAAAATGATTCCACTGGGAAAGATAAAAACTAAATTTCTTAAAAGGTCAGATTCAATAAGGAAGAAGAAACTTCTAGACTTTATCTAGAAAGGCACAGGAAAAAAGTAATGATTTGGCATTTTCCCTGAGCTTGTCCTCCAATTACATTCAATTATAAGCCCAAATCATTGGTCCCAACCCCAGCTCAGCTATACGACTTTGTTGGAGATCAGTTTCCAGAACTATTAGGTTCTGCACACCTACTAAAAGGAGTGTGCAGTTCACCACACATTTAAACAGAAAGCTTAACCTAGAAATGGTCTTTATAGCACACAACTACGTCCTCCGTGCTACTATTCCAATTTCTGCTGGAAATTGGTGGATCCCGTGAAATTATTTTTGTGACTGGAAATGAAAATTCCTGAGCTTTTCTGTTATCAACCCCTATTACATATAGTGACTAAGTGCATTCCACTTCTCATTATTCTTTTTATATGAAAAAACTCATGTAATCAAGAAACTTCTAGACTTTATCTAGAAAGGCACAGGAAAAAAGTAATGATTTGTCATTTTCCCTGAACTTGTACTCCAATGATATTCAACTATAAGCCCAAATCATTGGTCCTATAAACTTCATAAACTGCAATGCTTCATAAACTGCAAAGAAACGGCCTCATTATTGTTCATAGCTCACATTGACTGAGGGCTCACTCTCCGCAGGCACTGAACAAAGATTCCCCTCATCGATTTCTTATAACCCTCTAGGGCAGGGACCATCATCACCTCCATTTTAAAGATGAAGCAGTTAAAGAAAAGGTGAGAAGTTAAAGAAATTGCCCTAAGTCACTCCGCTAACAAGGAGTATAGTTGGGGTTTGGACATAAGCAGCTAGAATCAGAGACCGTGCCCAGGATGTTAAAACTCTTTTCAAGAATACTAAAACAGCTCAGGATGAACCAGTAATCAGAGAAAATGCCAAAGCCATTTTCATGCCTGAAGTAATGGTAGGGTGATACAAAAGACAAGTTCAGCAATCCAAACATTTAGCGTATACTCAAAGGCTGTTTACGCCTTTTGCAAAACGTCTGAATACTCAAAGACTGTATGTGTGTAGGGAGGGGTGCTTGTTACTGACGTTAGACGAATCATTTTTCTGAGTCACATTCTACTTTCAAGAGATTTTCCTGAATTAATCTCTTTCACAAAGATGGCCGATGGGTAGTCCCTGTCTCTACAGAGGCTGCAGGGAGGGAGGCCATCGTAGCCGGCTGCTTCTCTTACCTCATGGCTACTGTACAGGGCAGTTCACCAAGTTCAGGCAGGAGCTGCCATCCAGCATGTACCAGACCAGGAAGAGGCAGAAGACCCAGCTTCTTGTCCTGGTCCTATCATCAGCTCACCAATGACCCTAGGCAACTCACCTGTCTTCCAAATCTGTAAAATGGGCCAATAATAGCCATCCTATCTACCTTAGAATAAATGAGTTTGACAGAGTTCACCCACAGTTTTTGTTTTTGTTTTTGACAGAATCTCACTCTGTTGCCCAGGCTGGAGTGCAGTGGCTCGATCTTGGCTCACTGCACCCTCTGCCTTGAGGGTTCAAGCAATTCTCATGCCTCAGCTTCCCGAGTAGCTGGGATTACAGGAGTGCACCACCACTCCCAGCTAATTTTTGTATTTTCAGTACAGACGGGGTTTCACCATGTTGGCCAGGCTGGCATTGAACTCCTGGTCTCAAGTGATCCACCCATCTTGGCCTCCCAAAGTGCTGGGATTATAAGTGTGAGCCACTGTGCCTGGCCGTACCTTTTCTGTTACCTCTTTTTCTTTTCCTTTCCTTGCCTCCTTCCTTCCAAATTCTTTTTCTTTTTGATTTTTTTTTCTCTTTATGATCAGTATCTTTCAAAAAAGATTTGAGATGAAATCTCTAGCACACAGAAAACTGAACTCTCTACATTCAATGATCAGCTGGACAGGGAAGAGTAGTGAGTACATGGGAATCCACTTCCTGACTTGATGCTTATCCCAGTCACTGCTTGATGCTGCCCCTTAGCATCTGCCACCAGAACCCCAAAATGGGGCTAATTTTTTATAGTTGTTATGTAGTTTTAATTTCATAATCATAAACTTAACTCAACTATTCAATCCAGCTAGGCATAGGGAACAAGGAAAACATGGAACCCAAAGGGAACTGCAGCAAGAGCACAAAGATTCTAGGACACTGCGAGCAAATGGGGTGGAGGGTGCTCTCCTGAGCTACAAAATGAATGGTCTGGTGGTTACGATAAAACACAAGTCAAACTATTCAAGTTATCCACAGTCAGCAATGGTGATGTTCTTGCTGGTCTTGCCATTTCTGGACCCAAAGCGCCCCGTGGCCTCCACAATATTCATGCCTTCTTTCATCTTGCCAAAGACCACATGCTTGCCATCCAACCACTCACTCTTGGCAGTGCAGATGAAAAACTGGGAACCGTTTGTGTTAGGTCCAGCATTTGCCATAGACAAGATGCCAGGACCCGTATGCTTTAGGATAAAGTTCTTATCATCAAATTTCTCCCCACAGATGGACTTGCCACCAGTGCCTTTATGGCATATGAAGTCACCACCCTGACACATAAACCCTGGAATAATTCTGTGAAAGCAGGAACCCTTACAACCAAATCCTTTCTCTCCAGTGCCCAGAGCATGAAAGTTTTCTGCTGTCTTTGGAAACTTGTCTGCAAACAGCTCAAAGGAGATGCAGCCCAAGGGCTCATCGAGGGCGATGTCGAAGAACACCGTGGGATTGACCATGGCTGATAGTACAGGGCCCCTGGTGGCGGCAGCATCTGCAAAAGCCTTTTTTTTTTTTTTTTTTAAGATGGAGTCTTGCTCTGTCGCCCAAGCTGGAGTGCAGTGGTGCAGTCTCAGCTCCCTGCAACCTCCGCCTCCCAGGTTCATGCGATTCTCCCACCTCGGCCTCCCAAGGAGCTGAGACTACAGGCATGCACCACCACACTCAGCCAATTTTTGTATTTTTAATAGAGACAGGGTTTCACCATGTTGGCCAGGCTGGTCTCGAACTCCTGACCTCAAGTGATCCTCCTGCCTTGGCCTCCCAAAGTGCTGCCATTACAGGTGCGAGCCACCTCGCCTGGCCCTGGCTAATATTTTTCAAATAGTTTTTCTGACTATAGTAAACATTTCTGACATGCATCTTTCAATTGTTCCTTCTAACAACCTTAGGAGATAAGGATAATTACGAATCCCTCTTTAAAAGGTGAGAAAACTAAGCCTAAAGACAGTAATTTTTTTCAGAGTCACATCTTGTATGCAGAAGAGCAGAGATTTGAACTCAGGTCTGTATGTCTTGATCTCTGTGCTATTACAAGACGTGATCAATGGCTCCACCTCAACATTCTCACAGCTTTTTCTTGTAGCTCTGCTGAAAGAATGCACGTGGATGCCAATTAATTAATATCAATGCTGTTATTTGCATGATTTTTTTCATATAAACGAATAATTAGAAGCGGAATGCACTCAGTGGTATCCATAAAACAGTTTCTACATTTGCACACACAGCTAAGAAGTTTTTGTGTTTTTTTTGTTTTTTTTTGTTTTTGAGACAGAGTCTCGCTCTGTCGCCCAGGCTGGAGTGCAGTGGCCGGATCTCAGCTCACTGCAAGCTCCGCCTCCTGGGTTCACGCCATTCTCCTGCCTCAGCCTCCCGAGTAGCTGGGACTACAGGCGCCCGCCACCTCGCCCGGCTAGTTTTTTGTATTTTTTTTAGTAGAGACAGGGTTTCACCGTGTTAGCCAGGATGGTCTTGATCTCCTGACCTCGTGATCCGCCCGTCTCGGCCTCCCAAAGTGCTGGGATTACAGGCTTGAGCCACCGCGCCCGGCCAGCTAAGAAGTTT
The DNA here is from genome assembly GCF_049350105.2 of Macaca mulatta. Taxonomy (NCBI): domain Eukaryota; kingdom Metazoa; phylum Chordata; class Mammalia; order Primates; family Cercopithecidae; genus Macaca; species Macaca mulatta. Next base: position 126,821,285 of record NC_133414.1, read on the forward strand.
ACAGTGATGGATTTTCTATGTCTCTCTCTTCTCCTTTTTACCCATTTCATTCTGCCTCTCACTCCCTCCCAGTCTGCTACGTTACAGGGGATTAAAATGCATGCTGTATTCGCTGCAAAAACAACAGACATTTCTCTTTGGTGACTCATTTGATGCAAATAAGTTGTAGGAATCAGGGGATTCCACTCTTGGTGTCTTTGAAAAAGTTGTAATGATAAGGTCTAAAAGGAAACAAATAAAAATGAAGAGATTCTACCGTTCTTTCATTGTAAACAGATGAAGCATTAGGTTAAATCATAACGACTTACTATAGTGTGGATTTTTTATAACTTCCATATTCATTACCACTTTCATTTGGCACATGAGTGATATATGACCACAGCAATTGCAAAACACTCCACACATAGCTTCACCCCCAGAGAATGAAAGAGGATATTTATTGACTGTGCTATATACAGAAGGCTACATTTAATACAGATTTTTGTTGTTAGAGGGTAAGAAAACAAACACCTAGAAGACACATACCTGCCCAAGATACGTTACTACATCATTCTGTCTCTCCTGCACTGTTCATTCAGTGTGTGTTACTACTAAGCTGTTCCACCACCTTCTCCGTGGAAGCTTCATTCAAAGTCAGTGGGAAGAGAAAATATGCCATATTCTACTGAGAATAAGAATGCTACTCCAGATCACTGACTTCAATTCAGCTCTCCGGTTTAATTTGGGAGACTTCAAATTTATTTAACATTCTGTATTACTCCCTCTAGTTAACAATTCTGCTGACAGTAAAACATTCATACCTAGTCTCCAATGAAAGTAAGCATTTTATTGATGGTCTCAAGTGAACTAATTATTCCAAAGACTTTCAAAGATGTTTGAAGACTTTCAAAAAGACCTTCAAAGATTCCAAAGATTTCTGAAACTTTTCATATCTTGTCTCTTCTTTTGTCTCTTTCAACTTTTGTCTCTTCCAAGAAGATTATTGCTTCAGGAAAGGAAGATGGGCTAGTCTGCTCAATACTCATCACTATGTTATAGAGCTTGTCAAAAACGAACAGAACCTTTCTACTCTGTTCCTTGCAATGATCTTCCATATTTCCCCAAAACAAGAAACTTCCAGTCACAAAAGTCTAAATTCAAAAGGATAAAATATTTTTAATAATAGAGTAAAAAAACGGGTTGGGTGCAGTGGCTCACACCTGTAATCCCAGCACTTTGGAAGGCCAAGGCTGGCAGATCACAAGGTCAGGAGTTTGAGACCAGCCTGGCCAATATGGTGAAATCTTGTCTCTACTGAAAATACAAAAATTAGCCGGGCGTGGTGATGGGTGCCTGTAGTCCCAGCTACTTATTTATTTTGAAAGGTTTAAATGCATTTTTTTTTTTTGAGGTGGAGTCTCGCTCTGTTGCTCAGGCTGGAGTGCAGTGGCACCATCTCGGCTCACTGCAATCTCTGCCTGCCGGGTTCAAGCAATTCTCCTGCCTCAGCTTCCCTTTCAAAATAAATAAGTTAACACCAAGGACACCTTGCTGAATCATTTCAGGGTTTATAATAACCAGCCACTGGAGTTAAAAACAAAACTGCCTTTAGCAAATACTCCTCCCAAACAGTGGCCTTCTGAAACCCCATGTTTTATTCCTTTGAGCGCACAGGCACAGTGTGGAAGCTAAAGGGAGGCTTCCCATCATCTGAGCCAGCTGTTCTCTAGCTGACAGAAGGAGGAGGCTGTATTGGGATTGGTGAGGGATGCAGCGGGGGGAAGGCGGAGAGTTGGTTCTGGGTCCAACTTCCACCAAAGAAAATTCAGCTCTTACGTTCTATTTTCTGGGATTCCAGGTGAGCCCTCATCTAAATAAAGGATACCATAGCTAAAAATAAACACACACGTTGAAAAATCCCCATCCTACCCAATCCTTTCATTTTAGAAAGGAAGAAAATGAAGGCCTGTGAGTGTAAGTGACTAGAGCAAGTGAGAGAATGAGTAGCCAAGGCGGGGTGGACCAGCCACAGGCTCTGTGCAACGTGTACCCATGCATGCACTCTCCCCAGATCGCTAAGTACACAGTCCCTACAGGACGCGTCCCTGTCATCCATCACAGAGTTCAGGTCTATCCTCTGCAGCTCTTCCTCGCACAGCCCACAGCTATATAAGCTCAGGATTGCAGGTGGGGTGTTGCTGTTGCTGATATAATTTTAAGCATTTTTTCTTTCTTTCTTTTTATTTCTTTTCTTTTCTTTCTTTCTTTTTTTTTTCAGAGACAGGGTCTAGATCTGTCACTTGGGCTGGAGTACAGTGGCATGATCCTAGCTCACTGTAACCTGGAACTCCCAGCTCAAGTGATCCTCCCACCTCAGCCTCCCAAACAGCTAGGACACAGGCACATGCCACCATGCCTGGCTGATTTTTTTTTTTTTTTTTTTTTTTTGTAGAGATGGGGTTCTTGCTGTTGCTCAGGCTGGTCTCGAACTCCTGGCCTCAAGCCATCCTCCCGCCTCACCCTCCCAAAGTGCTGGGATTACAGGCATGAGCCACCATGCCCAGTCTATTTTAATCATTTTTAAAGTACTAGACACAGAGGCAATGGGCAGAATAGCAGCAAAAGCCCTGCTTATGTAAGATGACAAAAATATTCTGAAGTTTTCAGAAGTCAGTACTTCAGAAGTAAATCAATAGAAAATAATATTTGGTTGATAAAAATTGAATTTATACTCAAATTATGAAAGAAGCAGGTGAAAAGGATGTGAACACATCCTACAGGATCTGTCTGCTGGCTGTGACCTTCACTCTTACAGCCTTCACTCATAAGGTAGCAAACTACAGCTGAGCTGTGTGGGTTCTGGCCCTGGTGCCACTCTGAGAAAACATCCCGGACTTCCTAGACTCTGCAGTTGCCTGCGGTTGCATTCTGGATGAATGCCACAGTTGCCGGCTCCTGGAAGGGGGGCTCTACATTTTCTAAAATGTGACAAAAACCTAAAGGGGTGTAACAAAAACGGATAAAGGGGGTGCACTATGCCAGCTATCCCTGGGGATTCTCATTTACAAAAGGGCTCCTTTAAATAAACTCTTAAAATATTTCTGGTTTACCACTCACTAGTTGGGTGATTGGGCAAGTTATTTTATCTATATGTGCCTCAGTATTCTCACCTATAAGATGGGGATAATTATGATACCTACCTCATGGGATGATGTGAAAATTTAAGGAAACAGTTCCTGATTCCTGACAAATATTAGTCATTGTTGTTATTATTCTTTAAATAAGAAAAAAAAAAAAAAAAAAAAAAAAGGACAAGTACTAAATAGAGCGGCCAGGGGCAGGAAAGTAGCAAGAAGTGGGGAATTTGACATGAAAAGTCAAAATGAAATGTTTCTGAAGCTTAATGTAAGTTGATAGACAATAATAATTGGTTGACAAAAAGTGAAAGTTACAGATAGGGATCACAGCTAGCTCTACCATCCACTCTGCCACCTCACCGCTCAAAATCCGGAACTTGAGCTGCAGTAGCGCCCTCACCTGGGAACTTCTTAGAAATGCAGAATGTCAGCACGCAACCCAGACCCCCACATACTGAATCAGAGTCCGCATTTCAACAAGATTTCCGGGGAATTTATGTGCATGTTACAGTTAGAGGAAGCCTGTTTGATGGTATGTACTGAGAGTTTAGCATTTGTAGGTCAAAGGAACAAGACCTCATTCTCTAGTTACATCTCTGTACATTATCCTAAATCTTACACTCCTTTCCATTAGCCTTATGCTAAATGGTCAACTAACCTATCTGTTAAGCAGATGCCCCTTTAAGGGACAGCATAATACTTAAGTACCTAAAGCAACTAACTCACCTCTTGTTAGTAATTTCAATGATTTTAAAATATCATCATCATCAAGCGCTAACATTTATAGAGCCCTTAAAACATGCAGGAATCAATGTAAGGTGCTCTCCATACGTTCTCATTTAATACTCACACCCCCCATTGGAGTAATCATTACTATCACCATTTTATAGAGGAGAGAACTGAGGTTCAGAAAGGCTACATCATTTTCTCAAGACCAAATTAAATGGGCAAAGAAAGGCCTTTTTGAAATCCATTCTCTCTCTACAAATTCAAACCCCATTCCCACAACATCAAAATAATGATCTGTGTACTGAGGAGATGCAATAATCATCCCCCTTTTTAGAAAGGAAAACTGAGACACAGAGAGTCAATGAATTATACAAAGTCACTTAGGTTAGAACTGGGTCCATTACAATTCAACAACTTTCTCAAATTAAAGAATCCTGCTGCTAGAAATGGCAATGATAATGCAATGGCATTGGAGATAAATGCAATGACATTTTATTTCTGTTGGAAATAAGACACATCCAACAGAAAGAAGGATTTCCATTTATGAAGTTTTGTACAACCAAACCAAGGCACCTCAGATTTTGATCTCTGATCATAAGAGATTATTAGGATGTCAGTTTCTTTGGGAAACCAAAGTTTCCAGATTCTATTGCCATCACACCATCACTGTGGCAACTGATGCTTATCAACACATCTCAGCTAGCATCCTACATGACCTTACTCCTGCATGCCTGTGAAATTCTCCTAACTACAGCCTCCCTGATTTCTTACACTAGGTCTTCACCTAACTTTGATATCGAAATAGTTTGGAACTTGGCAAGATGAGTCAAAAATCTTTCCTTGATAGCCCCAGTATCTATGGAAAATCAGAGACACAGGTTTTAGGATTCAGTGATGAGAGCTCCTTGCCCAGGCTCCGCCCAGGGAATGTCTCCCTCCCCCATCCCTGGAGAGGGCAGCGGGGAACAAAGCAGGATTTGTTGGCTAAAAACGCTATACTAGTTGCTAAGATGACAACAACAAAATACCACAGGCTCTAGAAGTCCAAGACCAAAATGCTGGCCGGTTTTGTTCTTCTAAGCCCCCTCTTCTTGCTTGCAGATGATAGCTCTTTTGCTGTGTCCTCACATGGATGAGCTTCATTGCACAGATGTGTCTGGTCTCTCTGTCTCTGTGTCCAGATTTCCTCTTCTTATAAGGACAACATTTGATATGGTTTGGCTGTGTCCCCACCCAAATCTCATCTTGAATTGTAGCTCCCATAATTCCCAAGTGTTGTGGGAGGGACAGAGTGGGAAATAATCAAATCATGGGGGCAATTTCCCCCGTACTGTTCTCATGGTAGCGAATAAGTCTCATGGGATCTGATGGTTTTATAAGGGGTTTCTCCTTCTGCTTGGCTCTCATTCTCTCTTGCCTGCCACCATGTAAGATGTGCCTTTCCCCTTCTGCCATGATTGTGAGGCCTCCCCAGTCACGTGGAACTGTGAGTCCAGTAAACCTCTTTTCCTTTATAAATTACCCAGTCTCAGGTATGTCTTTATCAGCAGTGTGAAAATGAACTAATATACCATTCATACTGGATTAAGCTATTTTAACTGCATTACCTCTTTATAGATCCTGTCTCCAAATACAGTCACATCCTGAGATACTGGGAGTTAGGGCTGCAACATCGGAATTTGGGGGAGACATAATTCTACTCATAACAGATGCTGAATGGATCACTAAGTCCTAGGGCTATGCTGAGGCCTTCTGGTCCAGTCTGGGTTCAGTAAGAACTAGAATTCACAGTAATCTGAATCTCTCAGCCTCATGACTCAGGTCACTCTGGGGGAGGAAGGAAGAGAACAAAATTCCAGGTCAGACACAAAACACGCCCCTTCCCTTCTCATTTCTGCTCCATGGAATCAGAGAAAAACAATTCTCAGTCTCACTGTCCCACCTTCCTCCCCACACCCCATTCATCACAGCTTAAGTAAGGCCACTCTGGTTTTCTGAGAATTTAAGTGTACTTATAAAACAGCCTGAGTCAGAGACACAACCAGTTACTAAAAAGTACAAACTAAAGAACTCCCATCTGGCAGCCTGCAAGGCTTCTCCTGCCCTGGGGCAAGTGGTGATCAGCCCTCAGGAGCTGGCATGCGGCTTCCCGAGCAGCTGATCTGCCCAGCAGTAGGGGCCGGGGACCAGAGCCAGCCTCCGGGCCAGCCCACTCAGCCTGGGGCAGTGGCACCGTAAATGCCAACGAGTAGGAGGGAGGAAAACTGGCACAGCACGAACCTGTCAGGAGGTGCTCACTTCACACAGGGTGTGTGCCAATGACTTCTAAAAACAAATTAGGTATTTGGGGTTTATAGGTATCCAAACCATGACACAATAGAAACAAAGCAAGAGTGATATTTGCTATGAAAAAGAAAACCTATGCCCATCAATAAATCCATTAACTTAGATAGCCCTAATTTTCAATTTTAGTAATCCAGCTATTCCTCATATCATCAAGTTTTAAACTTGGTTCTCAAAACCTTCTCATATTAATATAAAATTATATCACCTTCCTTAGGGTTTAAAAGATCATTTTGCCATTTCATTTGGTATATGATAAATAAGTGCTTTAAAGTAATGATTTTAAATCAATATATTATTGAATATACTGAAGATTACATTTTAGAGATCTCTTGTGGTTGCAAACTAATACAACTATAGAGGAAAATTACACCAGCAAAAAGACAGAAGGAAACATTAATCCCCCACATAGAAATATCTGTATTAATCTCCCTATTTATTAATTAACATATATGAAAAAACAAGAATCACTAAGACATTTAAGGAAAACAAAAGCACAAAATTGGACCAAGATAAATACATAAGCACATGATTCTAGAGAAAATAGATAATTTAAGCAACAGAAGAAAAGATCTAAATAAAAATTCAAATTGATATCCTCTAAGGCATTTGAGAACAAACTGTATCCATGAAGTTAAACTGGGAAAAAATTAAAAGAGCAATCAGAGGAAAAGAGAGCTTACAGAAATAAAAAAATTATAATTATGAAAATAAAAAGAAATGCAACAGACAGGCCAGAAAACAAAATGTGAAGAAACTCTCCCATAAAGTAGAGCAAAATAAAGGAGATTGAAAATGTATAAAAAGAATTAGAGATATAGAAGAGGTCCAATATCTATTGACTAGGAGTTCCAAAAAGACAGAACAAAGAAAGCAAAGGAGAGAAACTAAAAAAAGACCTAAATTCTCCAGTCCTGAAGGAAGACACAAGTTTCAAAATGAAGGAGCAAACCAACTGCTGGACAGGATGAAGAAAAATGACAAAATAGCTAGACATATCCTGGTGGACCTTCAGAACTCTGAACATACAGAGAAAACCCTACAAGCTATCAGAGACCAGTTCAGGTTACCAAAAAGGGAAAAGGACTCAGGCTACCATGAGGCTCGGCAGCCACTGTGATGTCCGAAGAAAACAATTCAGCATGTGGAGAAAATAAGAACTTTTCAGACAGGGAAGGATTCCACTTACCTCTTATGCACCCTTACTGAAAAAAATTACTTGAAGACTGACTCACACAGGAGAAAAAACTAATTCCCAAACAGAAAACTATAGATTCCAAGAAAATGTGGAATTCATTTAGAAATAAAATGGGATTAGGGGGAATCCCACAGTGACAGCTATATAACAGATCTAGAAGCCAGTGAGACCAAATTAGAAGATATAGTCTCCAAGAAAACATTTTCAAGAAAGTAGGTTTCATTCAACAAGTTATGATTCAGAGGTTGGACAATCTTAGTAATGCTGTTAATAAATTCATTTTGCTTAGCAAAAAAAAAAAAAAGAACTGGAATTAAAAGCTTTATGTAAATTAAAAATCTGTATGAAAAACCATAATCTAAATATGAAGCAAACTAAAGAGTCATAAAATTTTGAGGAAATAAAAGGAGGTTGTTGTAAAAGGGCCATTGGATGATGCTTTAATAATGCTTGAATATGCACTTCAGGCAAGACAGATTTAGTGCTCAGAATAATTCCTTCTCTATGGGTCCAGTCACAAGACCTGCTTCGGCAGTGAAGAATATTTGCATAATTTTAATGTTACAGATAATTTATATTGGTTTTCAGCTCTAAAAATCAACTTATAATAAACAAGAAAGCATAAAAGTTAGATTTAAAATATATAAACCTAGACAATGTAAAAGTAAGATAGAGCTGACAGCAGTCAGAAGACAGAAAGTGTGGGTAGGAGAAGAGAAGTGAGGTAGAAGGGTGATAATGTCCTCATTCTACATAATGGGGGTAAGAAGGTATTATCTAGAGTCAAATAAAAAAATTGCAGTATATTATTTAGAGTTATAAAATAGCTCTATATCAATGGTAGATTTAAAACTAATAAAACTCTAGAAGTAAACATTAAAACCAATTGAGAGACATTGTTGAAATAAATATAAATCCAAACATATTCTTTAGAATTATAGTATTACCATCCAGAAGTAAAAAGTAAACTTTTATAAACAGTTATGTCTGCTATAAAAGGGCAGTCCAAGGGATCCTTGTGTTGATGAAACTGTCATGTATCTTGACTGAATTTGTGTCAATAACTGGTTGTGATATTATACCACAGTATTGCAAGATGTTGCCCCAATCCATGAGAGAATTAAGCAAAAAAGTTATTTTAATGATTCTATCCTTTTTTTTTTTTCAGATGGGGTCTCACTATGTTGTCTAGGCTGGTATTTGAACTCCTGGGCTCAAGCGATCCTCCCACCTCAGCCTCCCAAGTTGCTGGGATTATAGGCACAAGCCACCACATCCAACCTGTGACTCTACTCTTGATTCCACCAAAGAATTCTACCAAGCTAATACATTTCCAGATGCATAAGCAATAAGTTAATTCACTACATATGAAGGATGCATTCGAGCATTGTGGATTACTTCTTTTGTAAAACCTCCCTGAGAGAGAATGATCTACATAGAACACTACAAATAATCACTGAGGTAAATTAAAGAAAACCTAGTGAAGATATATATCATGTCTATGGATTATAATGTTCAAAATATAAGATCCTCATTTCTCTGAAATTAATTCATGAATTCAATGTAACCCTAATAATATTCTCAGCAGGTGTTTTAGATAAAAGTTGACAAACTGGTTTTAAAATAGACATGAAAATGTAAAGGGCCTATGATTGCCAAAAGCAATTAAAACACACACACACACACACACACACACACACACACACTCAAAGATGGAGAACTTACTCTACATGGCATAATTAAGATGGTATAGTACTGCCATAAGGAAAGACGAATTAATCAATGAAACAGAATAGGAATTCCAGAAACAGATCTACACTTATAAATGACTGATTGTTTTTTGCAAAGACCCCAATGCAATTCAATGAGGAAGGGAATATTCCTCATTGGAAGGCTGTAACAATTATATATCCCTGTGGAAAAAAAATTAATCTCAACCCCTACCTCACACCATACACAAAAATTACTTTAAGATGAATCTTAAAAATTACTTTAAGATGAATCTCAAAAATTACTTTAAGATGTAAACTTAACATCTAAATCTATAATATTGTCATAAAAATATAGAATACCTTTGATATCCTGGGAGTAGGCAAAAACTCCTTAGATAGGATAATAAAATCACAAAAATCTATAAAAATTGATATATTAAGCTTCACCAAAATTAAACACTCCATTCATCAAAAGACACTATTAAGAAAATAAACAGGTAAACCTCAGGCTGGCAGAAAAGTATGTGTAAAACGTAAAGCAGACATAGATCTTGTATTTAGAATACATTTTTAAGAAAACTACAACTCAACAAGAAAAATAATACAGGTTAAAAATGGAGGGGTAGGGAGACTTGAATAGATACTTCACAAGGTTAGATATGCAAAAGACCATTGTCCACATTAAAAAGTTCTCAAATAATTAGTCATGAGGTAAATGCAAACTAAAATCACAACAAGATATCAATCACTATGGCAAATTAAAATACCAAATATTGGTGAGGATGTGAAACAACTGGAATTCCAATACATTTCTAGTGATAATATAAAATGGTTACAACAGTTTTTGAAAAAGGTTTGACAATTTTTCTTATTATAAATATACATCTACCCTCCGACCTAGCAATTCCACATCTAGATCTTTTACCAAGAGAAATGGAAACATAAATCCTCAAAAAAGACTTTTCCAAGAATGTTCACAGCAGCTTTATCCATATTAGTAAAAAGCTATAAGCAACATGAATGTCCATCAATAGAATGGATAATCAAATTGTGATATACCTATATAATGGAATATTACTAAGCAATAAAAAGGAATGAACTACTCCCATACAGAACAAAATGGAGGCATCACACAGACCTTATGCTGAGTGAAAAAAGCCTTACACAAAACAGTGCATAGTATATGAGTCCATCTATGTGAAGTGCTAGAACAGGCTAATCTAATTAGGATGGTGGTTGTCTGGGAGTGAGAGGATTCACTGACAAAAAACACAAGAGAATTTCTGGAGATATGAAAATGTTAAATTTTGTGATAGAGGTCTATGGGTGACATAGGTGTATCTATCTGTAAAACTTCTAGAGCCAAGATTTGTATATTTCAATGTACGTCAATTATACCTTAAAAACAACTGTTAAAAATAAGAAAGGGTGTAGAAATTTAGATAAAATAAGAATGGTAGAGTGTTGAGACTGAGGCAGTCTCAACAATGGCAGACAGGCAGAGACTGGGCGATGGGTATGTGAGGTTCATTATACTATTTTTTATTTTTTATTATGCAAATATTCAAACATATACTATTTTTTATTTTTTATTATGGAAATATTCAAACATATGTAAAGTTAAAAATGTACACTGAATTTTAACTATGCATTACAGTGACATGACCAGATGTTTAGAACTCTAATACTTTGGGCTTAAAAAATTCAGCTGGCTGATTTTTATTACTTTAATTCTTTATGAATAATAAGCTAAAAAATAAGATTTCAGTTATCTATTTGCAAATATTTTCTCTCTAAATACCACATTGTAAGTGAATGCCTATATTGCTAATAATCAAAAAGACAATCATTAATACATGATCTTTAAAAAACTTTGGTTTTTGAAATACAACAGACATTCTAATGAGTTACAGAATCTTAATGAGTGAAACTTACAAATCTGGAGAAGATCAACTTGAGAATAAGAATTTACAGAATTAAAATAATTTCAACGATAAATGATTCACTCTTATTTTAACATCAGTTTTTTTTGTTTCTTGTCATTAATCACTGGTCTATCATGACTATACACTGAACAATATATAAGTAAGAACAAAAATATTTTTAATGATACCACACATCATAGCTAGAATTATTCATATAAATAATAAATCAACTCCACCAATCACAATGTACTTTCCCTCGCTAGACATTTAGAAGCTCTCAAGTCATTTGTTCTTAAAAAGAAAAATATTTAAATAATTATTTTATTTGTTGATGTTTTCAAATAGAAAGTATATTAGAAACCATTGTTGCTTTTAAATACATAAATTTTGGGAGTACCTAGATGAATTAACTCAGACATTTGGAAACCTCTTAATAGGAAATTCTACACTACATATAATTTTTGCTGAATGAAACTTAATAGTTTTGATACATGGAATTGCCTTTGTAAAATACTATGAGTTTTATAGCCTTAGACATAAATAAACAAAATGAAATTGTCTATGTTCCTTCAGTTTGGAATGCCCTTCATACACTTACAGACATCCTCTCCATCCATTGATCAAAAGAACTTTAATTACCTTCAACACTCAGCTCAAAGGTTACTTTTTCCTTGAATCCCTTCTAATTACTAGTCCGAATGCATCACTCTACTCTCTGCTGCCACAGCAGCTTATCTAACCTTGACTATGGCATGTTCGTCTTACAGGAGTATTTGTCTGCGTGTGTGCCTTCCAACAGGTCCCTGTTTTTAGTTTAGTAGAGGTGAAGTAAGTGGTAGGTACAATTGTACCCATTTTACGGATGAGAAACCAGAGACTGAAAAAGGTGAAATAACTTCCCCTCAGATCACTTCACCTACAGTGGCAGCACCAGGATCCCAGTACAAGGTGCCCACCTCTCCAGCCCATTCTCTTAAAGACTACAAGGGGCACTGCCTTCAAGAACACCTACGGAGGTCAACGTTCAATCATCTTCAATGTCTCCAATGCACCTGGTCTGTGCTCCACACGTTACACGCTCTATAAATGCTCACTGAATTTGGCCTTTGTTTACGTTATGTACTGTGAGAATAAGATACTCAATTAAAGTCGTTTATCAGTTCATTCATCTGAACAGAGCCCAGAAGGGTCACAGATACAGGCTGGGGGCACAGAACACTACCCCCCTCTACTGGAGAACCAGTTTCTTACAGGAAACATTCATGTTTCTCACTACACATGAGCTTGACTCCTTTTCGGAGTCAATGTAAAGGAGTCAATGTACTCACTAAATCTTTATCCCTGGAAAAATGTGCGGATTCTCTTTGTGGAAATAATATGCAAAGTGTAAACTGACATGCCCAGGATTGCCAGAAATAAAGATACTGGACTTATGCTCTCATGAAACAGGAGTCATTTTTTATTTTCTTTATTTTCTTTTCATTGGTGTGGTTAGATCAACATGGACTGACTTTTGAATAATATGGAGAACCCATGTCTAAATTCAGCCGGCCACTCGCTAGCATAATTTATTTGGCATTTGTGTGGTTAGGTTTTTCTAGTTAGTGACTCGAACAATCTCTGTCTCTGATACACACACACACACACACACACACACACACACACACACACTTTGTCTCTCTCTCTTTTTCTCTCTCTTGCGCCCGCATTACATCTGTAAGGTATCTTGGAATAACAAGAGCCTAAATTGTTACCACATAAACTATTAAAAAGTAACTGACAGTGCTTCTCAGTAGAACATTTTCATAAGTGGGGATTATCTATAAATCTGCTTTGGCCGGCTACTAAGCCAGAATTTAGTACAAGCATTACATATTGGCAGAGATTTCCCAATGCCCGGTTTCAAGCTTTCCTTAAATTGGTTATAGCTCATTTATGGTTCATATCACTTTCTATAAAGTGATTCCCAGCCAAAGCCTGCCTTTGGTCATTCTAAGGGGGGTGGGGGCGGGGAGAAAGAGAAAACGGGCAGAGCAAATGTCTCTCCCTTCCTGGGAGGCTGTGGGGTCCAGGGTCTTTTCTCTGGCATGCATGGGAGTGTGAAAGTCCTCTCTGTTGTAGGGTATTGCTACAAAGAGAATTCACAGATTGTTTCCAAGGATAAAGATTTAGTGGATCATTGACTCTAATAAGGCATCAAGCCCAACTTCAGTGCATTCTGATTCTCAAAGACAAACTCATGAATAGTTCATCAGCTTAAGGAAAAACACTACTTTAGAATTCCCTTCATGTATACCAGTCCTAAGATGTTGTCAAAGGATTGGGTAGTCATGCCCCAAATTTCCAAACCCATGGCTGTGCCTTGACACGGTGAGGTTTAAGAAAGGGAAGTGCAAGTTCTTTTTTTTTTTCATTAGCATCAAGTCTAGTTCTTAGATTAGGCACAGATGGAGTCAGCTCCAAGAGTGGCCTGAGAAGTATCTGTTCATGCCCCAACCCCAGGTAAAAGCGTACTTAAACTATCTAAGATATTAGGATATTTAAGACTTCTAGGGAAGAGCATAGGACATTTTTAAATGCTAAAACACAACAAGTAGGAAGAATTCTGGCTTGACTAGAACCAACCAGTGTGAGCCATGTTTTAAAGCAGTTACTAAAAGGCAGTTTATTGATAAAGACTTGAGGTTAGGATACAAAACCAACAACAGTTGCTGGGCATCATCCCATATCCTAAAGTGAAACATGGGCCCCCACGGGGATCTTGCCATGGCTCATGAGGGGATAGGTCACCAGTGGGCAGGACGCAAATGAGGAGGGCAAGGCAAAGACCTCAAACAGTGGAATCTGGAGGGGATGTTCTGAAAGCCACTGTTTGCAGAGGCTGGACATAACGAGTAAGGATGACGGAAATGGGAAGTGGAAATGGTTTGGGGATGGGCAAACACAGGAGACTGATAGAAAATACAAGAAGTCATTCATTGGCCGGGCGCGGTGGCTCAAGCCTGTAATCCCAGCACTTTGGGAGGCCGAGACGGGTGGATCACGAGGTCAGGAGATCGAGACCATCCTGGCTAACACGGTGAAACCCCGTCTCTACTAAAAATACAAAAAAAACTTAGCCGGGCGAGGTGGCAGGCGCCTGTAGTCCCAGCTACTCGGGAGGCTGAGGCAGGAGAATGGCGTGAACCCGGGAGGCGGAGCTTGCAGTGAGCTGAGATCCGGCCACTGCACTCCAGCCTGGGTGACAGAGCGAGACTCCGTCTCAAAAAAAAAAAAAAAAAAAAGTCATTCATTCAACAAAAATCACTCAGCCCTTGGTTGGTCACCACGATAGGCACAAAAACTAAAGCAATCTCTCTAAAATTCAGTGCAATGCCAAAGCAGAAAAGGTTAAGAAAATGTATCCATATCTTCCAAAGGAAGTTATGTAAGATATTTTCATCACATAGACAACTTCAATAGAGAAAATCATAACAAAAAAAAATTTGAAATTTGATGATGTATCTTGTTTTATGTGCAGAAGACTACAGTGCCAGGACAGAGTAGTGAAGTGGGAGTATGGATCAAATTACTTGTGAATACATTTCACCAGGTTAATTCCCAAGACAAATAGACAACAGGTCGGGTTTATCCTGAAACCTCTAATACAAGACAGTCATCATTCTTACCCTAAAGAACTGGATCCTTTGAAAAATCACCAAGTCAAACTTAGATCTTTAAACCTCAATCTCAAGTGCAAGAAAGACTACAACCCTTCTTGATGACAATCTCAGAATCTGACAACCATGCAAGAAGAATCTGTTGAGTATCTGCTGTGTAAAAAACCGTAAGATATAAGTAGAGAGGGAGAAGGGAAACCTACATACAAATCAGTACAGCAAAGGCCAGGAGTTGGGAAGACTTTGGGAGTTCAACTGATTTAGGCACAAGTCCTCTTTCTAGGACAGACTTTGTAGCATTCCTTTACGAGGTTCATTTTATCATCCAACTTACATCAACAACATTGAATTAGCAGTAGTACCAGCTCAGTCATCAGCTGATTGTCAAAGTTTTGTGGAATACTCTTATCAGTAAAGAAATCCTAAACTATGAGTTATTCTTACAATTGTCTGCTGGCAATGATGATACCAAAATTGACCCTGAGAAACAAATTAATGCACAGTGCACATGTTGGAAGCACAAATGATAAATAAGTATAAATCCCAGCACCAAAGTTTTTCCCTAGAGGGAGATGCCAGGTATGATTTAAGTGTCTGAAGGAGGAGAGAGAACTATACATTTCTCTCTCTCCACACCAATGTAACGAAGCCTGAGGCTAAAGATGTCCACAGCAACTGCTGAATTATAATCTGCGGAAGCAGGGTTACAAGAGATAACCTTTCAGGGCAATATTTTCCTAAAAACTGAGAACTTGTTTTGTTATTTTTGTTACGTTCCCCAAGGGGTTTCATAATCCGAATTCTCATTTCTTATAATGAGAACGGCCTGCTACTGTGATTCATTATGTTTCAGTTTTCTTCTACTTAAAAAAAAAAAAATTAAGCCCCACCCAGTCTTACAGAAAACCAAAACAACCTCTCCTGAAACTTCCAGGGAGCCTTGAGGGCATCATTAATATACTTTCAGGCATACAGAATGGTGTATTATAGACCAGCACCGTCAATGGAAATAGAATGTGACACACAAATGTAATTTAAATTTTTCTAGTAACCACATTAAAAAGGTAAAAGGAAATAGGTAAAATTAATTTTAAGATTCTTATTTAACCTAATATATCAAAAATACTATCATTTCAAATGTGCTGAATGACCACATGTGGTGAATGACTACCATATGTACCATGCAATTAGAGCGTCATATCCCAAAGTTCTCCAGTAAGGATTCAGTTTTTTGTTGTTGTTGCTGTTGATGGAGTCTTGCACTGTCACCCAAGATGGAGTGCAGTGGCGCGATCCCGGCTCACTGCAATCTCCGCCTCCCAGGTTCAAGTGATTCTCCAGCCTCAGCCTCCCAAGTAGCTGGGACTACAGGCACACGCCACCACATCCAGCTAATTTTTAAATTTTTAGTAGAGACAAGATTTCACCATGTTGGCCAGGCTGGTCTCAAATTTCTGACCTCAAGTGATCTGACTCCCAAAGTGCTGGGATTACAGGTGTGAGTCACCACACCTGGCCCAGTTTTGTTTTAATGACAAATTTGCTAAACCATCAATCCTGCTGTCCCTGGCTTCCTGAGTACTAGTCATAAAAAACTAATTACCGGCCGGGGCAGTGGCTCACATTTATAATCCCAGCACTTTGGGAGGCCGAGGTGGGCGGATCACTTGAGGCCAAGAGTTCGAGACCAGCCTGGCCAACATGGTGAAACATTGTCTCTACTAAAAATACAAAAATTAACTGGGCATGGTGGAGGGTGCCTGTCATCCCAGCTACTCAGCAGGCTGAGGCAGGAGAATCATTTGAACATGGGAGGCAGAGGTTGCAGTGAGTGGAGGGATTGCACCATTGCACTCTAGCCTGGGTGACAAGAGCGAAACTCCATCTCAAAAACAAACAAACAAACAACAACAACAAAACTAATTACCAACAGTTTTCAATTTTGTACTACACCTTTATGCTAACCGCTGTTTTTCAAAGTCTGTCCTGGTGGCAGGTCTTTTATTTGTTTACATGTGGTGCTGCAGGCAAAACAGATGCAACTCAACAGTCTTGATGATGGAAAACCTTGTTAAAATCAACATTAGTCACTAAGGAAAAGAGTGTTTAAAAAAGGAGCCACCATGAGAACGATGGCAAGCGTGAAATGCATGTTGAGCTACCTTTAAACAAAGTGATCCAGCTTCTGGCACATTCCGAAACAAAACGACCTCAACAGGCACCATTCCCAGGCTGTAATTATGATTGCAATGCAGCTCCACCCTCTGAAGGCCGTCACGAATCTCTTGGCCCAAGAAAAAACAGCTGCTGTTTCCCTGAAAGAGCTTCCTCCAGTCCTCTCCAGGCTCCTTCTGCCACAGAAAAAGGAGAGTCCCGGTTCCCTCCTCCCTGCTTGGCAAGAAGCATGGAGGAAGGGACAGGGACCCTCCTTCCATGGGACCCCAAAACTACATGGGAATGGTAACTGGAGGTAGACATGACACCCATGAAACTAAGTTGTGTATTTCTGGCAAAAGAAACGAGCAAGGGGGGTAGAGGGAAAAAATGGGGAGAAAAAGAAGACAACAAAAGGAAAGCAAATGAACTGAGTAATTGTAAAAGGAGCTGCTGTTCTCCTTCTATATTTGGGGGATAAAAGCAAAGTTAAGAAAGAGGAAAGAAGAGCAGAGAAAATAACCAACTGAAACAATGAAACCTACGTATCCTAAAAGTCAATTCTAGGTGATAAAATCTGGGGTCAGTTTTTTAATGCTTGCTAAACTTTGCACAAAACTGCTCATGCTTAAGGTTCAGGGACCCCCTTCAAAGTCCTCATCTTTATTCACATGGCCATAGGTTTGTCAAATCTGTACCAAAAAGTGCTAGTTTAATCACAATCTTTTCTCTTTTTTTTTCTTTATTTTATTTTATTTTTTATTATACTTTAAGTTCTAGGGTACATGTGCACAATGTGCAGGTTTGTTACATATGTATACTTGTGCCATGTTGGTGTGCTGCACCCATCAACTCATCAGCACCCATCAACTCGTCATTTACATCAGGTATAACTCCCAATGCCATCCTTCCCCCCTCCCCCCTCCCCATAATAGGCCCTAGTGTGTGATGTTCCCCTTCCAGAGTCCAAGTGATCTCATTGTTCAATTCCCACCTATGAGTGAGAACATGCGGTGTTTGGTTTTCTGTTCTTGCGATAGTTTGCTGAGAATGATGGTTTCCAGCTGCATCCATGTCCCTACAAAGGACACAAACTCATCCTTTTTATGGCTGCATAGTATTCCATGGTGTATACGTGCCACATTTTCTTAATCCAGTCTGTCACTGATGGACATTTGGGTTGATTCCAAGTATTTGCTATTGTGAATAGTGCCGCAATAAACATACATGTGCATGTGTCTTTATAGCAGCAGGATTTATAATCCTTTGGGTATATACCCAGTAATGGGATGACTGGGTCATATGGTACTTCTAGTTCTAGATCCTTGAGGAATCGCCATACTGTCTTCCACAATGGTTGAACCAGTTTACAATCCCACCAACAGTGTAAAAGTGTTCCTGTTTCTCCACATCCTCTCCAGCACCTGTCGTTTCCTGACTTTTTAATGATTGCCATTCTAACTGGTGTGAGATGGTATCTCATTGTGGTTTTGATTTGCATTTCTCTGATGGCCAGTGATGACGAGCATTTTTTCATGTGTCTGTTGGCTGTATGCATGTCTTCTTTAGAGAAATGTCTATTCATACCCTTTGCCCACTTTTTGATGGGGTTGTTTGTTTTTTTATTATAAATTTGTTTGAGTTCTTTGTAGGTTCTGGATATTAGTCCTTTGTCAGATGAGTAGATTGCAAACATTTTCTCCCATTCTGTAGGTTGCCTGTTCACTCTGATGGTAGTTTATTTTGCTGTGCAGAAGCTCTTTAGTTTAATTAGATCCCATTTGTCAATTTTGGCTTTTGTTGCCATTGCTTTTGGTGTTTTAGACATGAAGTCCTTGCCCATGCCTATGTTCTGAATGATATTACCTAGGTTTTCTTCTAGGATTTTTATGGTATTAGGTCTAACATTTAAGTCTCGAATCCATCTTGAATTAATTTTCATATAAGGACTAAGGAAGGGATCCAGTTTCAGCTTTCTACTTATGGCTAGCCAATTTTCCCTGCACCATTTATTAAATAGGGAATCCTTTCCTCATTTCTTGTTTTTCTCAGGTTTGTCAAAGATCAGACGGCTGTAGATGTGTGGTATTATTTCTGAGTGCTCTGTTCTGTTCCATTGGTCTATATCTCTGTTTTGGTACCAGTACCATGCTGTTTTGGTTACTGTAGCCTTGTAGTATAGTTTGAAGTCAGGTAGCGTGATGCCTCCAGCTTTGTTCTTTTGACTTAGGATTGTCTTGGCAATGCGGGCTCTTTTGTGTTTCCATATGAACTTTAAAACAGTTTTTTCCAATTCTGTGAAGAAAGTCATTGGTAGCTTGATGGGAATGGCATTGAATCTATAAATTACCTTGGGCAGTATGGCCATTTTCATGATATTGATTCTTCCTATCCATGAGCATGGTATGTTCTTCCATTTGTTTGTGTCCTCTTTTATTTCACTGAGCCGATTACATCCCTTGTAAGTTGGATCCCTAGGTATTTTATTCTCTTTGAAGCAATTGTGAATGGGAGTTCATTCATGATTTGGCTCTCTGTCTGTTACTGGTGTATAAGAATGCTTGTGTTAATCACAATCTTTTAAGACTACCATGCCTTTCCATTTTGACCTCCCCTCTTGCAGGTCAGCATTGGAATGGCACTGGTATTGGTACTTTTCAAGAAATATCTTTTTTAAGAATTTGGCTAAGGGGAAGTTGATTAGCGCTATATTTAGTTTTAGGTTTCATGGACCATATGTATGGGTGTATGGTCACTTCCCTGCGTAGTTAAGTTACCGCTAGCTATTACTGCAAATTGTGGAAATGATTTCCAGAAACTTTTACTATTTACTATGTGACTCATCTAGAGTCATGATATGGAAATGTAAGACCAGAAGCAATGCCATGATAGGAATGTGTTCCTTAGAACCCAACACTGGAGTTAGATAGGAATGTGTTCCTTAGCACCCAGCACTGGAGTTTGTTACATAATGGAAGACAAACAAGGTCTGAATTGTATAAAGCAGAAAGCTGGTTTATAGAAAAATCTTCTAGCCATCAGACCTGTAATATTAGGAGCAGAGGATCCTGTTTTCATCAACATAGAGTTAAAACGGAAGTTCTCTCCTGTCATAAATATGCTTAAAACAGTTATAATTATAAATGTACCATATACATTTTTAATGGCCACTATGTGAAATGGAGATGATCAAAATTCCTATATTTATTGACCTAAAACTGTAGCAGTGAGTACATTTGTGTACGAGATTGTTTTATGTAAACCAGTTACCAAAAATAAAAGATAAATTTCAATAAACTATGCCAGAGGAAAGACGAAAGGCTCTTTTCTCTACATAGAAAATACTACAAAGTTACTGTCATATGAAGAGGCAATCAAATAATATGCTGTCAAAAAGGTAGCAGCGAAAATATTATACAGGTATGTCAGAACATGTTCATTAATCAGCTGCTTGTTATTTTTCTGTATTTTATGATATTTAGGAATTATCACTTTTGAAATCTTGTCATTTGTTGTGAGTTTTTTCCCCTTCTAAATATTCACTTTGATATCTAACTTTGTGTTCATAATTTTTTATGTTTTTTCTAAACAGGGTTCTCAAACTTACATAAGCCACAGGGTCCGTAAAACCTTGACTTCCCCCTAATCTGTGATAATAACTACATATACCACCAACCCCACCATGTGCACACGTGTACACACGCATGTTTACTTGGCCAAGAGTTGTCATGCAACTAAAATCTCCTGTTCTCTGAAGTAAATGGTTACTCAGGTCAAAGATTTCCACTGGACTTGCTATCCACTTCTTTTACAGCTCAACTGCCCAACAGATCCAGAGTTAGAGTGACTCAGTAGGGCTTTGGCAACTATCAGAATTGTATTACAATGCAATCTTCACCAACCTCGGCAAAATGGTGAAATCCCATTGTATTAGTCTGTTCTCACACTGCTCATAAAGACATACCCAAGACTGGGTAATTTATAAAGGAAAGAGGTTTAATTGACTCACAGTTCCACGTGGCTGGGGAAGCCTCACAATCATGGCAGAAGAGCAAGGGATGTCTTACATGGTGGCAGGCAAGATAGAATGAGAGACAAGCGAAAGGGGAAACCCCTTATAAAACCATCAGACCTCATGAGACTTATTCACTACCACAAGAACAGTATGGGGAAAGCTGCCCCCATGATTAAATTATCTCCCACCAGGTCCCTCACACAATATGTGCAAATTATGGGAGCTACAATTTAAGATGAGATTTGGGTGGGGACGCAGCCAAACCATATCACCCATCTCTACTAAAAACACAAAAATTAAACGGGCTTGGTGGCTTGCACTTGTAGTCCCAGCTACTTGGGAGCTGAGGTGGGAGGATCGCTTGAGCCCAGGAAGTCAAGGCTGCGGTGAGCCATGATCATGCCACTGCACTCCAGCCTGGGCGACAGAGCCCACTGTCTCTCAAAAAATAAAAAAAAAAACAAAATAACGCAATCTTCACAGAACACATACTTTGGCTTTCCAGAAAGAAACACAAGGGACCATATTTGCACACTAAGTATTTGTGTCCCATTATATCCGTAGAAAAGGCAAGGCTTTGGAGCATTTGCTTATCCCTCACACATTCCAAAATTCTAAAGACATCTAATGGGTCCCACTCGAAGATGACCTATAAGCTCATGCCGGTTTATGTGTGGGCCTAAGAAGGCCACTCCATGACTGAGACAATGTTCAGGATATTCTTACTCTTTTGCAGACTCTGTTGTCCCTATATGTCTTCTGTTTCTGTCTGAGGATCTATGTTTTCCCGCATCAATCACAAGAACAAAAGCAGCAAAAGTCATCTTGTTTCTGCTTGTTACATGCAAGGAAAGGAATGGCTTCTGCTTTCCAGGCTCCCATTAGAAATTCAATTTCACGGCCGGGCGCGGTGGCTCAAGCCTGTAATCCCAGCACTTTGGGAGGCCGAGGCGGGCGGATCACAAGGTCAGGAGATTGAGACCACAGTGAAAGCCCGTCTCTACTAAAAATACAAAAAATTAGCTGGGCGCGGTGGCGGGCGCCTGTAGTCCCAGCTACTCAGGAGGCTGAGGCAGGAGAATGGCGGGAACCCGGGAGGCGGAGCTTGCAGTGAGCCGAGATCGCGCCACTGCACTCCAGCCTGGGCAACAGCGTGAGACTCCGTCTCAAAAAAAAAAAAAAAAAAAAAAAAAAAAAAAAGAAATTCAATTTCACTGGGGGGATGCATCAATTTCTTTCGCTGTTTGTCTGCAGTCATCCCACTTCAACTTACCATGAGACCTCCTGTTGCTATACAATGACTTTTATAGGGTATTAGGTATGTCTCAGAGCTTCTTCCTCCACAACCTTCCCTTGTCTTTTGATGTTCAGTTTCCATGGTGACAGTGTTAAGAACATTGAGAAGCCAAGTATAAAGCTTATGATAGACCCAAATCACACAGTCACAGACACCACTCTAACACCAGGCATGCCAACCCCCACGCTAGACCTGCATATCAGCCAAGGTCTTGGCAGGCGACAGATGTTACAATCAAACTGGAGAATTTGAAAAAGGTTTAACAAAGGGGATATTTACAAAAGTGTGGTCAGGGTTCAGGTAAACCCACAAGGGGCATGCACTACCCTAAGCCAGCAACAGTGGGGAGCTGTTGCTTACCCCTAGGCCTAAAGAGGCAAGGGGTGGAGTCGATGCTAGAACCTGAAGTGAGTAGTTGAGTGGAGAGGGAGGGGGGCTTGTCAGGACCTGTGGCCTTTCATAGACAGACAACCAATGGTGACCTGGTAGAGAAGGAGTCCAGGGAATAAACATCCCAACCACATTCTCCTCCCACCCTCAGATATCCTGCTAAGTGCCCCCCGCATAAACTGGACCCAACTTGAAGCAGAAGTCAAGGGAGCCATTGCTGTAGCCATCGGGGTTAGTCTCTGAGAGCACAGCAGGGCAAAGGGTAGAGAGAGGAAACGGAGGAGCATGTGGAAAATATTCAGCATATCCTGCCTGTCGTTCTCCAGGGTGACAGGGAAAACGTTTTCATTATAAAGTACATTAATGGCTGGGCTCGATGGCTCACGCCTGTAATCCCAGCACTTTGGGAGGCCGAGGTGGTTGGATCATTTGAGGTCTGGAGTTCAAGACCAGTCTGGCCAACATGGTGAAACCTCATCGCTACTGAAAGTACAAAAATTAGCCAGACGTGGTGGTGGGTGCCTGTAATCCCAGCTACTCGTGAGGCTGAGGCAGGAGAATCACTTGAACCAGGGAGGCAGAGGCTGCAATGAGCTGAGATCGCACCACTGCATTCCAGCCTGGGTGACAGAGCGAGACTATGTCTCAAAAAAAAAAAACAAAAACAAAAGTACATGAATGATATAATTAAAAGCCATAGTAGTTCCTTCATAAGACCTAAAAATTACAATATAGAGATAAAAGATGGTTTTCAAGTCAACATAATAAAGGCATAAGAAGAAATTTAGGAACAAAAAAGACAACAGCCTATTATGGGCTACCCTCAGTTAGATTAGCTGTATTTATCCAAGGTCACCTGCTATTTACCCAGCTCCCTGAAGCCATGCTGGCTTTCTTGGTTTGGCTTGCCACTTCATTGTCACCATATTGTGAGATATGCCTGTTAAGTGGATGGAAGAATTAGATGACACTCTGAGGCTACTAGTGAAAACTTTCAGTGGTATGTAGAACAACCCTGGTACAAAATGATCTATGACATGGGAATATTTGGGGTTTTTTCGAGTAATGTTGAACCTGCTCAGCAAAACCGTCAATGATTTTCTATAATTACTTCTTATTGATTACAAATAAAACCATAGGGCAATGGATTGCCCCCACTTTTAGCTCCATCCATTAATGAAACACACATCTTCATGGCCAGGTACAGTGGCTCACACATGTAGTCCCAAGATGGGAGGATCCCTTGAGCCCAGGAGTTCAAAGCTGCAGTAGCTGTGATCACACTACTGCACTCCAGCCTGACAGACAGAGCAAGACCCTGTCTCTTAAAGAAAGAATATACATATTCTTGCCCAGTTATTTCTATACCATAGCTGGGCAGAATATCTTGATATGTGGTTCATGATTTAATAAGGAAGAGAGGAGCAGCTAAAGAGACATTATCCTGGTATGAGAAAATGCCTGGGAAGAAGGAAGTCAATTGCTACAGTATTGTCCTCTTCCTAGGGCACGTGGGTTACTTACCAAGGACAGCAGAAGAGCAGGAGCAGGAGTGAGGACTTTGCTCTGGAACCAGGATAAATGGAATGGCCAAGATCCCGCTATTGATAAAATCCTGGCATTCAAGGGGAGTTATGTCCCTAAGAGACAGTGGAGCTGGGGCAGCAAACAGCATAGTTTTTAAGTTCACAATAGTAAGATTCAACAATAAACTAAACAACCCAGAGAAATCAAAACCAAGTGCAAGATGAAGAGAAAGGGAAAATCAAAAACAGGGATAGTCCAGAAGCTATCCCTCAGTGTTTTTCTTACCCAGTGAGGGGAATAAAAAGGCATCTAACCTCCCATTTCCTACCACTGGTATTTACTTAGAGAAAACATAACATTTTCATTTGTGTTGGTCTTTTTTTAGTAACACTAAAGAACTTTCAGGGAGTTATGGGCTGCTCCCCATTTAAATCAGCCAATTTCATTCAGTAGGATTGGTTCCCATCAGAAGGCAGCCTTAAGGAACACTTCACTCCTTTCAGTTACAGAATAATAAAAACAGTGAGGAATTCACATAGAGTCACAGACACCACTCTAACACCAGGCGTGCTTGCAATAGCAATGCAAACAATAGTAAGAGCTAAATATCACAGTTGCAGAGAACATCGTGCTTCCTTACTCAAAAAATGTACACAACAGATTGAATGGCAACGAAGGGGAAACGAAGTGAGACAAAAACGGGAAGCTGACTCCAACCCTGTCTGTGTGGACTGCATTCTGTACTGGGAAGGTGTTGAATTCACAGGGTCTACACACCAACTCGGACTTGAAAATCATCTCCCAGAAATACCTAGAGAGAAACAGCCATGAAAATAATCAGTTCTCACAAATATTTTACTTTGTAAAACATCCTTCCCAAAAGCACACTGTCTGAAGTGGGCCTTCTAGGTTGTTTAGCCTGGAATTGAATGCCTTCTCTTCCTGTTTATTAATCGCAAAGCTGGAACTGGTTTTTTAATTAACTTCATTTAGATCATGAAATCATCCATTGGGGACCTCAGGCTGAACATCTCATTTTACAGATGAGAAAACTAAAGTTCACGGAGGTTAAGTGACTTGCTGCAGATCAGGCAGCTAATCAAATTGAGAGCAGAGCGCAGGTCTATGGACAGGGAGTGTAGAGCTTTTTCAACCATGGCACTTCTGGGTCGCCAGCCAAACACAGCCGTTTAAAAAGAGGCTGTCAACAAGCAGCACTGAAAGAAGCCAGTGATCCTGACATCTTAAGTTGAAAGCCGCACTTGAGAAAGATTTGGGAACTCTGGACATGTGATGTCATTGTGACTGAGGTTACCAACAGATTCCCACATCACAGCTGGATGTGTCCAATATCCATGGGCTAGCAATGCTGTGTTGTTCTTCAGCCTGTAACCCGAGCAGGCAAACTCCACAGAGGAATGCAAACGCCCATCTGTTTACCTTGGGATGATACATATGCTCAGAGGAGTTGACTCGGTTTGGTTTCAAGCAGGCTGCACAGAAGTCAGTAGCAGATTATGGTATACAATCTACAGATTCAGAAAACTAAGAGAAAGCCTTCAGAAGACAATTATGCAGTTACTGCAATAAGAAGTACATAAATTGACCCTACATATATTCTTATATCTAGATGAGGGATTTTTTTTAAAAAAATCAACTTCTGATTATCCCTCTCTGTCTTCCTTCTTCTCTCCCTTGCCCATTCCATCTCCCTATTATGCCATGAAGGCAAGAGTGACTCCAATCATGAAGGCAAGAGTGATTCCAATGTCAACTTCTAAGCACTCTCAAAGAAAGAGAGAAGGAAAGAAAAATAAAAGGAAGAAAAGAAAAACCCCCAAATTAAAGCAGAAAGTACATCTAAAATTCCAATATGTTGAAAAGTTACTCATATTTAATATAATATTATCCTTAATAAACTCACTAACTTTCATGTAAGTACAGAGTTTCTTCTTTGATGCAGGGGAAAAAGGCAAAAAGATTTCCCAGACAGGCTAAGGGCCAAGGGAATTAGAAGAACGAGCCAAGAATGAAAATTCCAGTCATCTTAGTTGCTCTGCTTAGGGAATGTTACCCTTTCCTCCTAATTAGCTAGCCAAACACCATTAATTTTTACAAACACACTAAAGATCAGTATCCGAGCCCCTTCCTTCAATTCTTTGCAAGTAAAATCAGTTGCTAGAAAAGAACAAGCCTGGAAGTTTGGGAATCTTCTGCTCTTTCCCTAGTAAGAACCCATTTAGTAAAACCAAACAAAAACAAATTACACTCCTTAAAAGACACGTATTTCCTAACAATGCCTCCTCCCTGATAAGCGATGCAGGCTAATGTTGCTGCTCAGATTACCCTCCCTTGGCACAGTGGGTAAAACTGCCTGACTGCTCACACACAAAGTGAAGTCGCCAAGGAAAAGAAGGTGCAGAGGGAACCAGCAGGCAGTTCAAGGAGGTCAACCACGCTCTTCCTGACCTCAGCCCTCATCGTGAATTTTCCTGTCCATAAGAAACATACAGTAATATATTTAATACACAGAGCACTTGGCTATTGAAAGTTAAAAATTGAAGTACATATATCTAAAACAAGTTTCTTCTGAACACCCAATTTTTCATTTTCAAAGATTATACTTCCATTTGCAAGAATTATTTCTTTTGCATAAGTAAAATGTTACTAGAAGTATACATGGAAATAAACCTAAAAAACTCAATGTTATACACTGCCCCTGACATTCATCCTAAGAGTTAGGGACACAGGTCAGTGCAATCAGATTCCACTAGGCCATCGCAGGGATCCAGGTTGCAGAAATTCTGTCTGTCCCTACCTTCTCCTGCTATTTGCCAACCCAAACAATCAAGGGTTTCCACAAAATGATATTGTGAGAATAGGGACGGAAATCTCTCTGGCACTCTGAGAAACACACTTTCCACCCATCCCAAGAGTTGACATTATATGTCTCAGACAATGATCTGGAGTCCTCCAGGCCAGGGAGGACTATCCAATAAGAAGTGGAGAAAATACAGAAGCTTTTGTCATCAGCTGGCATGTTCCTCCATGTAAGGAAAATTCTATCTTTTGTGGCCAGTGTTTCTGCGACTCTGGTTGCCACTCTTCTGCTACGTTAGCTAAGTAAGGTAGGTAGATGCATGCAAGGTATAAGGGTTTTTCACAGTTAGTGTTCTCAAATCGGTAGAGAGAAACATACACACACACACACACACACACACACACACACACACCTCCCCACAGCCTCAAAGAGAAAAAAAGAAAACGAGTATCAAGGTAAAACTTTTCCTCTGATTTGTCTTATGTGGGGACTACTATCTCCTGAACTTACAAGGGATGTTTTCTTAAGGGTAGTAAGTTTTCTTCCACTTGATGTACCTCATCTGAACACACATGCTAACTAACACATGCTAACCGTTAAGATCAGTACACTTTTCAAGTTAGAATCATCTGGTCTAAATGATACCACTAAAGATCTGGGAATCCGAGGCAAAAGTGAGTCCTTTAAAACTCCAAGAACAAACAACACGCTACCTGAGAGGTTTCATGCAGGTCTTCAACACTGAGTTCATGCTAGCTGCTTCTGCAGATGCCAATTATGTATACATTTTACTATAATTGCTTGCACTGCCTGGAACTGTTAAAAAAAAAAAAAAAGCACAAGAGCAGGAAAATACAGGTGAAACAGTGAGCTCCATTAATGAGAGCTGCCACATGAACACAGAGCTGACATGGAAGGTATATTTACCATAAAGCCAAGTGTACATGTGTGCCAAATTTCTGCTCAGCTCATTGCTCTAAGTCCATCCCACGGATGCCAAAGCATCACGGTCTCCCATTCATTCATTCTTTCAACCAATGTCTACTGAGCCCCTCGTACTGCCTGGCGCTGGGGAATATACAGCAAATATATCTGTGAATGATTCACCAGTGAAGTAATTTTGCCAAAATCATTTGTTAGGAGCAAGTGAACTGCTCTGTGCTGATGTCTTTTCTTCTACTCATAGGAAGAAATTCTGAGCCTCTCAGCTGGAAGGAAAGTCTGTGGACTTAGGAAATATTTCAGCATTATAATAAATTACTTGGTGGTCATTCCTGTCTAGCACCCAAATACAAAAACAATAAGACTGGAATCTGTCAGCTAGGATACTTCAATTGCAGCACTTTTGACATTTGGGGCCAGATAATGTCTCGTTTTGGGGGGCTATCATGCGCATTGTAGGGTGTTCAGCAACATCCCTGGCCTCTACCTAGTAGACGCCAGTAGTACCCCTCTCCCAGTTGTGATAAAAGCATCTTCAGACATTGTCAAATGTCCCCTGAGGGATCAAAACTGCCTCCAAATAAGTAAATAGGTGAAATTACTCATTGAAATAGATCATCGGCGGGGCACGATGGCTCATGCCTGTAATCCCAGCACTTTGGGAGGCTGAAGTGGGTGGATCAGTTGAGCCCAGGAGTTCAAGATCAGCCTCAGTAACATGGCAAAACCCTGTCTCTACAAAAAATAAAAATAGCCAGGCGTGGTGGTGCACACCTATAGTCCCAGCTACTCAAGAGTCTGAGGTGGGAGGATCGCTTAAGCTTAGGAGGTTGACGCTGCTGTTAGCCATGTTGCATCATGGCACTCCAGCCTGGGTGACAGAGCAAGACCCTGTCAAAAGGAAAGGAGAGGATAGAAGGGGAGGGGAGGGGGAAAGAGAGAAAGAGAGAAAGAAAGGAAAGAAAAAAAGAAAGAAAGAAGGAAGGAAGGAGAAAGAAAGAGAAAGAAAGAAAAGAAAGAAAGGAAAAGAAAAGCAAAGAAAGGAAAAGAAAAAAGAAAGAAAGAAAGAAATGCCACTGTCTCTTTAAACTAGGATTTTGTAATATTAAAAATGGCAGGTAACCAACTAGACTGTGGAGAAATAAGTATGTAGTGTCCCTTCAAATAAAACTTCCAAATTATCAGCAGCCAGGCTCAAAGAGTTAAGTGATTTACTGCTCTCTCCATAGCACCCCCTAACACACACGCACGTTTTCCCTACCGTATAGTAGTAAGCCCAATACATAAACACCTTCCTAATCACCGGCTGTATATTCTAAAAAGAATCATATGTGATTCCATTTTGCTCAAAAATTTTCCTTCTTCAAAAAGTATTGGTAATGAGGACAAAGAATAGAGCACTCGCTCCTGATTCAGGCGGGGTGATTAATTACCTCTGTAGAACAGCACTGCAGCAGCTGTGTCTGCCAAGTGTCCCTGGGACCCATAATTAACCCAGAAGGTCTTCCGGGGGGACTCAGACTAGAAGCCAAAGGAATATAATTAAATCCCTTGCAGTTTTAAAGGTGCTCAAGTCCTAGATTCTTAAACAAATTCATTTTTTGCATTGAACTAACAATGCTCTCATTTTTGCCCAAGACCTTCCAAATAATCTGGCTTTGTATCACTCAATATTAATTTAATATAAATTCCACAACAACAACAAAAAGCAAGGTGCAGAAGAGTATGTATGGTTGCTATCATGTAGGAAATGAACAAGATAAATATGTGTATACATGTGAGAAAAGTTACTAGAAGGAAACCAAAGAAACTATTAACAGTGGCTACCTCCAGGAGTATAAGTGGGGGCTATAGTCAGAGGATGCCCTCATTGAAGGGTCTTTTATGCAGTTTGATTTTTGTTCATCTATGTATGTTATTATATAATGACCAATCATCATGGGGTAAACCTGGCAAGAATGGCCTGGGTTACAGTGAAAAGTAGGGAGGATGATGTGAAGCCAATGGGTTGAAAATGAAACGAAACAAAGAAAACACCATTGATTTCTCTGTATTAAATAACAAAATTTATATTGGCTATAGTTTCATAAGAGTCTGAAAATTAAATATCTAGGATTTCTCCATAAAATGTGAAATAAGCATTTTTTGACTGCCTGCTATGGCCAAGATCTTGTCCTGGGCAGTTTACACCGATGATCTCAGCTGAATCTTGAACAGCCCTGAGAAGGAGGATCTCTATTCACCTACAAACTGAAGGACCTTGTCCAGGGTTACTTAGTTGTTTAAACAGCCACACAAAGGCTTGGGCTGGATGCCAAATCCTATCCTTACACTTCACCACATTTCCAGAGTGCTAGGTGAAAGTATGCTATCAAGGTCACTGCCCTCACCCTCTTCAGAACATTTGGGAAAGATTAGTGACCTTTGGATGGCTGGTGTCAGGCATACGCTATACAGTTCTAGATATTGCAGTTGTAAGGGCATCTCTCCCTGTGCCCGGGTTTAGATGTCACGCGGCTGACTTCAGGAAACAGAAAGGCTGATGTCTGTGCTTTGCTGGATGATCCCAGCAGCTTTGTGCTGGGTGTTCTGGCTGAAGTCAGGCTGCCTGCTTTAGCATTCTGGTGGCCTCTGCGAACAATCCCGTCTTCCCAGGGCTAATTAAACATTTTCAGACTCTCCTCTCTTTAATCAAATATGCCTGCCTTTTCCTCCATTCCTTCAGAATAATTCTCAACAATTTATCTTATAAAACTAAGCCATGAAGAAGTATCTATGAGCACAAACAATCCAATTAACCTTTCTTAAGAAAGATTTTTTTTTTTAAAGTTCCAGGGTACATGTGCAGGATGTGCAGGTTTGTTACATAGGTAAATGTGTGCCACGGTGGTTTACTGCACTTATCAAGCCATCACCTAGGCATTAAACCCAGCATGTATTAGCTATTTTTCCTCATGCTTTCCCTTCCCTCACCCCATGACAGGCCCCAGTGTGTGTTGTTTCCATGACAGGCCTCAGTGTGTATTGTTTCCCTCTCTGTGTCCCTGTGCTCTCATTGTTCAGCTCCCACTTATAAGTGAGAACATGCGGTATTTGGTTTTCTGTTCCTGGGTCAGTTTGCTGAGGATAATGGCTTCCAGCTCTATCCATGTCCCTGCAAATGACATGATCTCGTTCCTTTTTATGGCTGCATAGGAGTCCATGGTATATACGGACCACATTTTCTTTATCCAGTCTTTCATTGATGGGCATTGATTCCATGTCTTTGCTATTGCGGAGTGTTGCTATGAACATACATGTACATGTATCTTTATAACAGAATGATTTATATTCCTTTGGGTATGTATCCGGTAATGGCATTGTTGGGTCAAATGGTATTTCTGGTTCTAGGTCTTTGAGGAATCACCACACTGTTTTCCACAATGGTTGAACTAATTTACATTCCCACCAGCAGTGTAAAAGTGTTCCTATTTCTTGGCAGCCTCACCAGCATCTGTTGAAGAAACATATTTTCACAGGACTCCTAGGAGATCCACAGGCTACTTTGGCCAATGAGAAAATGCAGAGAGAGATCTTTGGGAAGGAATGACTTCTAGTGTCCTTTGAATCATAATCCTGAAACCTCCTTGTTGGCGTTTTTTTAGCCAGGATCAACTATAGGAGTAACAAGACAGGGGAAAATGCATTGAAATAAAAAAACAGCAAGCATAAAAACAATCTTAAACAACAGAAGACAACCAAACCTGGTTTCTGCACAACATGAACCACCAAACACGGTCCTTATGTTCAATGTCAGACATTTGCCTGCCACTTACTTTCAATCTTCACCACTCCAGCTGTGCAAATAAACAAGCAAGAATAACTAATGGTGTCTCAATAAAGAAGTTATTCCCAGCAGTGGCTCAGAACCAAACCCAGAAGGTCTGAGACCCCAGTCCCTACTTTGCTCTCAAAGATCGTGGGCCAGGGTCAGCACACCTGGTAAATTTGGCTAACATCCAATGTCACTGATTCCTACACAAACGCCTGACCTGGAAACTAGTTGGCACTTGTGCTCAGTTGAGATAAGGAGGGCTGCCACACTGTTTATTAATAGATAGAGCAGCTTTTCAGAATCTGGTTTGGTGGCACTGAAGGATTAACTGTGTTTTTTTCTAAGCACGTTACTGGCGTGATCCCTTTGGGGGCAGCTTCTTTAGTTAGCAGTAACTCCCTGACAGGTGAGCTTCACCTCTGGGAGTGGAGGCAGCACAAGGAAATCT
Organism: Macaca mulatta; assembly: GCF_049350105.2. Classification (NCBI taxonomy): domain Eukaryota; kingdom Metazoa; phylum Chordata; class Mammalia; order Primates; family Cercopithecidae; genus Macaca; species Macaca mulatta. The sequence goes on from NC_133414.1 coordinate 126,853,375, forward strand.
TGGCCTCAGGAATAAGTCCTTTCACAGCTCCTGGGTGACGGCTTATGGACTCAGCCTGGCCACAGGGCCCCACTGAGCATGTATGTCTAAGGAGGTACCCAGGTGATTGCCCCCCGCTGTTCCCAGACATATCAGTCTGGAAGGGCATCCTTGGTGAATGGCCAAGCAGTCCTGAGAATAGCTAAATGCCCTGAGCAGATAATGTTTGTTTGTTTTTTTGAGACAGAGTCTCCCTCTGTCGCCTAGGCTAGAGTGTAGTGGCACAATCTCAGCTCACTGCAACCTCTGCCTCCTAGGTTCAAATGATTCTCCTGCCTCAGTCTCCTGAGTAGCTGGGATTACAGGCATGCACCACCACATCTGGCTAACTTTCGTATTTTTAGTAGAGATGGGGTTTCACCATGTTGGCCCTTGAACTCCTGGTCTTGAACTCCTGACCTCAGGTAATCCACATGCCTTGGCCTCCCAAAGTGCTGAGATTACAGGAATGAGCTACCACGCCCGGCCAAGCAGATAATTTTTAAGCCTTATAATCAAAGTTCCGTGTTGGATTAGTCTGTTCTTGCACTGCTGTAAAGAAATACCTGAGAGGCTTTTTTGGGGCACCAGTGGGATTTCTATAAGCAAAGGCTTGGGGAAAAAGAAACACCAGGAAAACAAACTTTCTTCCTCACCTTGTCCCTTAAAATGTGTGCATGTATGTGCGTTTGCATGTGTATGTGTAAATATGACATGGAAACTGGGTAAATGAAGACAATTTTACTTCCTAATTAAGGTTAATGGCTTGATTTAGAAGTTCAGATCTCTGGAATATTATTTTAAAATGTGACTAGACATGTGATATAGTTTATAAGGAAAGTTTATAATGATAATTTATAATGAAAATAGGTTTAATTGGCTCATGGTTCCATAGGTTTCCATAGGTTGTACAGGAAGCATGGCTGGGGAGGCCTCAGGAAACTTACAATTATGGTGGAAGGCAAAGGGGAAGCAGGCACATTTTCACATAGTCAGAGCAGGAGGAAGAGAAGGGGGAGGTGCTACACACTTTTAAACAACCAGATCCCCTGAGAACTCACTCCCTATCTTGAGAACAGCCAGGAAGAAATCTGCCCCCATGATCCAATCGAAATGAGATTTGGGTGGGAACACAAATCCAAACCATATCACATGTCTAGTCATATTTTAAAATAAAATGCTAGAGATGCGAACTTCTACATCAAGCCATTGTCTTCATTTACCCAGTTTCCATTTCATATTTACATATACACACACAAACACACATACATGCACACATTTTAAGGGATAAGGTGAGGAAGAAAATTTGTTTTCCTGGTGTTTCTTTTTCCCCAAGCATTTGCTTATAGGAATCCCACTGGTGCCCAAAATAGTCACTCTAAGCAGGTAATGCTTTGTCCTTGCCTGGGCAGATGCAGAGTCATGAGTGCTGCTAGCTGGAGAGGCAGGAGGACTCAGTACCTGGATAGTTCTTTTCCCTTTTCCCCCTCTTTTCTGGCAAAATCCCATTTATGCTTCCAGACCAGCTCAATGACATGTTAGGCTAGATAATTTTTTTAAAAACCCAGCTCAAGCTGAGCTACGCTTTCCTTCTGTAATCATGGCTAGATGTGTATATAGCTCGATTGCAGACTGAGCACATTGTATTGTAATGATTATTTACAAGTCTGTTTCACCAGCAAACCAGGAATTCCTTCCCGAGCTATTGTACCTCCAGCATCTAGCTCAGTGCACAGCCACAGAGCAGCACAACACATATCTGTTGAATAAATGAATACATACCAGAGTGTGGATTTGCTTATTCAATCCTTTCTAAGTGCATGACTAGATTTTGGTAAGGGAGAGAAACTGACAGAACCAAAGCACAGGAATACCCAGGGGAAGCCGGCTTAGGAGAGGACCAGAATCTCAATGTGCAGTGGTCAGAGGACAGCTACGGGTACCGGGAGGGACATACCATGTTAGAGGGACATGCCCCTGTAAATATCCTCAGGTTATCTGAGAGAGGAATCTGTAACCTGGCCAAAGTCTGGGCTCTTTGGAAATGTTATAAAGGGGCAGGGAAATGTTATAAAGGGGCAGGGAAATGTTAATGGCTGAAAAGGGAATAAATAAAAGCATGGGCTACCGCCATGGAGGACAAACTTAGGTGGGATTATACTGGGGGCGCTGAGCCAGGCCAGCATCAAACGGCTGAGGGGAAAGGGCAGAATGTACCTTGAACTTGACAAAACCTTGCAAAATGTCACCAACCTATTATTGGCTGACTCTTGCCCATCCTCCTCCTCTCCACCACCTAATACGCAGGCAGCTTTCACTGCTTTTGCAGCTTGCCTGACATGCCTACATTAACTGAGTGGAAATAATTTGTGGTTCAGTGGAAAAGTATCCCTTGTCTGCAAACAGCACACACTTGAGGGTTATCTGATTCTAGCCCTGTTCACTGTCTGTGAGCTCTTTTGTACCTCTTTATATTGTAGGTAACGAACTGATAAATATGCAATCTTTGTCTTGCCTGGTAGAGACTCAATTATCTTCCCTCCTACCCTGTGGAAAAATCAGTTTGCCTCCATTTACATATTCATTTCAATATTGTGATCTAGAAATGTATGTTTTTCAATTCTCTTCTGAACTGGTTATAACACCTGCATGGCTCCTTCATTGGTGGAGTAAAATAAAATCTTTGACGTGTGTTCATTTTGATATCTGCAGGACAGTCCTGATTTTACCTATTTATGAAAACTCTTTTAACAATTGTGATTGCCTCTACTCCAAAATTTCGGTTGCCTTATTAAAAAGAGGCTTCCTCATTTTATATCTGGAAAGTGACTGATGATATTTACATTGCACATTCATTATGATTGTGCAACAGAAAGAGCCTGTAACAAGAGAATCACAGAGGTCCTCAGTTCTGCCACTTACTAGGTGTTGGTCCTTGAGTAAGTTGCTTAATTTATTTGGGCCTCAGTTTCTCCATCTGTGAAATGTGGCCACTGCGAGGATCAAGAGATAATGTAGATGAAAGTACAAGCAAGACTACGAAGGCTCTCAAATGAGAGCTATCCTCACTGTCATTACCGCCTTTATGGAAATAAGGAATTCCTGAAATTAGGTAAACTCAGTCTCTCCTGTTTCTGCCTCAGGCCATGAAACAGGCAAAGTTGTCTTTGGCAATGGACATTCCCTTGCACAAGGCCTGCCCTGGGAGTCACCCTGTCTTGCCCAAACTGCTTTCTCCCTTATCCCATCTCCTTCCCCTCATTCCCTAGAGGCTCCACGGAAAGGTATTTATTTTGTAATTAATTCTTTCAAGGCTTTCCAAAGTGAAGATGGTCCCACCCTAATAAAGGAGCAGGCTAGGAGAGCTCTGAGAAGTCCTGCCTTCCTCTCAGAGGACAGCAGGTACCTTTCACAAATATTTCTCAAGGGCCAGGCCCTCACCGGACTGTCCAGCCCTAACGAGAGACTCAAAGGCGGCTATGAGGCCAGGGGACAGCTCGTGCAGTTTCTCCACTCAGGGGAAATAGGTGAGTTGGTTGCAGGGTGCTCCTTGACCACACCAGGCAGAGCCACCAGATGCCCAATGTCTGCCTTGCTTCAGGCAGTAAATAGGCCTGCTTATTCTCTCAGAGCCACGTGCAGTACATTAAAAGAATTAATTGAAACAAGTAAAATGATGTTTCTCTTTTCTCTTTTCTCCCTCCATCCCCAGCCACACAAAATAATTTAATACCATTTTTAAAAAGGGAAAAAAAAGCTTCCTCAACAAGCATCAGGCCCTCACTCCAAAACTAGCATTTAAGAATGTATTTTTAAAACTTCCAATTTTAAAATTGATCAATATCCCTCCAAATTTAAAGAGCACATAATTTGTGAACTAACAAATTCCACAACTAGCAACTTACCTGGTGGATATACCAGCAAAAACAGGACAAAGATGTATGTACAAGGATGTTTCCTACAGCACAGTTTGTAAACACCAAAACCAAACAAGAAACAGAGACAAAGACATAATCCTAGAAATATTGAAATATCCATTAGCAGGAAATGTGGAGCTGGTTTTTATAAAATGTAGACCATCTATACAATAAATTCATATTTATTAACAAGGACCCAGCATACCTGTAGGTGCCAATGTGAGAAAACCCTGAGGGAGATTATAGAATTTAAAAAACAAAGCACAAAATGGTGTGTAGAGTACGATCACTTTTGGGAAATGAAGTGTATTTCTTCTGAAAGAATACAAGAGTACGAAGAAACTATTTTTGAGGAGATGCACTGGGAGTTAGGAAAGGAGGAAGTCTCTGCAAGAACCATTCAGATGGGAGCTATGTAGGTATCAGGTTAGTGCAAAAGTAATTGCAGCTTCTGCCATTGAATAAACATAACATGTATATAATATATATTATGTTATATATAATAATTTATAATATATATTATATAATATATATAATTTATAATATATAATATATAATTATTATATTATTATTATTATATAAATACACATACATGCACACATTTAATATTATTATAATATAAATACACATACATGCACACATATAATAAACACACATACATGCACACATTTTACGGGACAAGGTGAGGAAGAAAATTTGTTTTCCTGGTGTTTCTTTTTCCCCAAGCATTTGCTTATAGGAATCCCACTGGTGCCCAAAATAGTCACTCTAAGCAGGTAATGCTTTGTCCTTGCCTGGGCAGATGCAGAGCCATGAGTGCTGCTAGCTGGAGAGGCAGGAGGACTCAGTACCTGGATAGTTCTTTTCCCTTTTCCCCCTCTTTTCTGGCAAAATCCCATTTATAATTATATATAATTAATAATATACATACTATATTATTATATAATATAAATATATAAATACATAATATAATATATAATACAAATATAATAATATAAAAACAATAAAATAATATATAATATATTATAATAATACATAATATACTATATATTATAATAATATATAGTATATAATTATATATTATATATAATATATAGTATATAATTATATATTATATATAATATATAGTATATAATTATATATTATATATAATATATATTAAAAAAAGTGTGTGTGTGTGTGTGTGTGTGTGTGTGTGTGTACTTGCTCTGTCATCCAGGCTGGGGCTCAGTGGTGCAATCATAGCTCCCTGCAGCCTCAACCTTGCAGACTCAAGCGATTCTCCTACCTCAGCTTCTCAGAGCAGTTGCAACTACAGGTGCGCACCACCACGCACACCTAACTTTTTTCTGTTTTTTTGTAGAGATGGAGTCTCGCTATCTGGCCTGGGCTGGTCTTGAACCTCTGGCTCAAGTGATCCTCCCACTTTGGCCTTCCAAAGTGCTGGGATTACAGGCATGAGACACCATGCCTGGCCTTGTGTGACTTGAGTTCAAATTCATTTTTAAAAGCATTTCTATATTTTTAAGAAACTAATAATAATTACTTTTTATACCTCAAAAAATATGAGTGTGTGATTTGTAAAAAGTTTTAGGGAATAGGTTTAGAAATGTGTTGTTGTTGTTACAAAACGAACCTGAGTAAGTAGAAAGTAATTTTCACCAAAATGTTCAATTTTGCCAGAGAGCAAAAAGTTTTGTGAATGTGTTAGGCTATTCTTGCGTTGCTACAAAGAAACATTTGAGACTGGGTAATTTATAAAGAAAAAACATTTAATTGGCTCACGGTTCTACAGGCTATACAGGAAGCATAGTGGCATCTGCTTCTGGGGACACTTCAGGAAGCTTCCAATCATGGTATAAGGCAAATGGGGAAGGAGCAAGCACATCACATGGCGAAAGCAGGAGAAAGGGAGGCTGGGGGGAGATTTTAAACAACCAGAGATCACAATAGTTCACTCACCACTATCACAAGAACAGCACGCAGTGGATTACCTGAAGTCAGGAGTCCTAGACCAGCCTGACCAACATAGTGAAACCCTGTATCCACTAAAAATACAAAAAAATTAGCTGAGCGTGGTGGTGGGTGCCTGTAATGCCAGCTACTCAGGAGGCTGAGGCAGGAGAATCCCTTGAACTGGGAGACAGAAGTTGTGGGGAGTGGAGATAGCACCACTGCACTCCAGCCTGGACAACAGAGTGAGACTCCGTCTCAAAAAAAACAAAGGAAAAAAGAACAGCATCCAGGGGATGGTGCTAAACCATTCATGAGAAATCTGCTCCCATGATCCAATCACCTCCCACCAGGCCCTACCTCCAACGTTGGGGGTTATATTTCAACATGACATTTGGGTAGGGACATACATTTAAACTATATCAGTGAGTTAGAGTAATTCAAGTTGGTCTACCTTGCAGAAACAATGTTCAGTGTGAACCCATACAAAGAATAGCAATAAAGCAAGCCAAAGAATTCTACAGAATCTCAAAATGTCATCATCAAAACCTTTACCTTCCTTTGGAAACTGACATGCACCAAAGTATAAACAAATCAACAGGCTCATTTAATCTCCCTGCCACCTTTTCTGAAGTGAGTCTGCTGACATACCAAGATAAATGTATGGTGTCACCTGCCAAAACAAACACATGCTTAAAAAGCCTTCACCAAGAAAGAATAGTTTCACCTTAGGAACAAGATCAAATTTCAAGTGACAATTCAAAACCTTCTGTTTGTGTCTTGATACAATATCAAAAGAGTATAATATAATATTTAGAAAGACGTGAAACAAATGCAAAAAAGTATTTTTCAGTCATCCAAGAACTAAGAATTTTCCCAATGTTAAAGTGATCTCTTATCAATGGATTGCCCATGTCATAGAAAAAAGGCTGGAGAACCACTTTACAACATACAAACAAATAAATTCCAAATGCATTAAAAATCATGATAAGAAAAGTCAAACTGAAACCTCTAGAAAAGAACACAGAATAGCTTTAATGACTTCACAGCAAGAAAGAATTTCTTAAACAGGGGTCACAAAACTCAAATCATAAAGAAAATATTTAATAAAATTGGCTATATTAAAATTTAAAATTTCTGGCTGGATGTGATGGCCCATGCCTGTAATTCAGCACTTTGGGAGGCCAAGGTGGCAGATCACTTGAACCCAGGGGTTTGAAACCAGCCTGGGCAACATGGAGAAATCCCATCTCTACAAAAAATACAAAAGTTAGCCAGGCATGGTGGCTCATGTCTGTAGTCCTAGCTACCCGGGAAGTCAAGGCTACAGTGAGCCAAGATCATGCCACACTGCACTCCAGCCTGGGCAACATAACAAGACCCTTTCTCAAAAATAAATAAACACAATTTCTGTTCAAAAACAGCCACCATAAAATCAAACTGGGAGATGTGTAAAATATACAACAAAGAATGAATATCCAGAATTTACAAACACCTACAAGTCAATTTTAAAAAGACAGAGTAATCTGTTGGAAAATGGATAAAGATATTAATAGTCAGTTCACAACTGAGGAAAAACAAACGACTGTAAACATATGAAAATGTGTTATTCAGACTCATTAGTAATCAGGAAAAGGAAAATTAAAACTAAAGTAAGATTTTGCTTGCTCAAACTTGACAATTGCAAGCATTGGCAAATGTGTGGAGAAACGGGAATGCTTTTACACTGCTGGTAATATAAACCCACACAGGCACTCTGAAGAGGAAAATTTTAATATCTAGTAAAAGCAAAGATGCACAAATCCCAAACCCCAATAGTTCCTCTGTGTTTACGCACGCTGCATCAGGAAGACACATGTAAACATGTTCATTGCATCATTATTGTAATAGCAAGACATTGAAGGGAGGCAGTATCTAAATATCCATCAACACCAAGAATGGATAAATAATGACATAGTCATAAAATACGATAAGGCAGTAAAAAATAAAAAGAGTGAGCTATAGCAACATGTACCAACACGAATTAATCTGAAAGACATAATGGAGAGCCAAAAAAACAAAAAACAAAAAAAACAACAACAACAACAAAAAAAGCAAGCTGTGGATGCTTTTATATTAAGGATAAAAATGTGCAAAACTGTGATGTATATTGTTCATCTACATATATATGTGAGAAAACTCTAAAAGCATGATAATGAGAACACCAAATTCAATTATCTCTGGGAAGAGGAGATTAAAGGGATTTGGGAGGGGTGTGTAGGAGAATTCAGCTGTATTTGTAACATTTTATTTCTTAAAACAATCTGAAGTATGGCAAAACTGTAACATTCTATATAGCAGGGTGCATATCATGCTTTTTCTGTTCTTTTCTGTGTGTTCCAAACACTTCTTATTTTAAAGTGCTTATGAAGTAATGTTTTCCAATATGCAGTTAAGGAGTCCATCCATGCATTCATTCATTCATTCATTCAAATATACTGAGCATATGCAGGCACCTTTCTAGGTATTGCAACAGTAACATTTACTCTGAGTAGCCAAGTTACAGGCCTGTGGTAAGCATCTTATATGCTTTAGTTCCTTTAAACCTCATTTCACCCTCATGCTTTCATGAGGAAAGTGAGGCCTAGGGAAAGTACTTGACTAAGGTCTCACAGTGAGCAAGTAGCAGAGCTAAGATATGACCCAGAATGACTCCAGAGCCAATGCTCTCCCCCATGACACTCCACATCCAGAGGCTTACATGCATGGATACACTCCAAGCTCCAAACCATGCTGGCCTTCCACTCTGCCTGGCAGCACCACTCTGTTCTCACGCTGACCACACCATCCAACTCTGAGGCTCCAGGGAAATGAGGACTCTATTTTAAAAAGATTAAGGGCTTCTGGTCTCTCATGACCAGAGCTAATTATCTCTAGCATAAAAATACCCCAAGGGCCAAATCTGGAAGTAATCTGCACAGTCCAATTCCCAAATTGAAACAGAAGCAACTGAATGAGTGTTTAAGTTATTTGACTGTGAATGACCATGACTGCCCTAAGGACACGGGACATAGGAAACTGTGTGGCGTGGGTAAGGAATGGAATCTGGACACAAATCCAGGGTGTTTCTGAAACCCATGACTGAGAAAATCAGACCATACAACCATATTTTGAGACACAGGGAAAAGGTAATATTCTGATGGTACTGAAGTTTGCTAGGGAAAACTACCTTCTAATGGTTTTGCCTGTGGTCTACTGTTTTGCTAATAAAAAGCCACGTTATTCAGCTTGGCCAGTACAATTACTGGGTAAAAAATAAGCCAATTAAAAAACTTTTTTTTTTTTTTTTTTTTGAGATGGAGTCTCGATCTGTCGCCCAGGCTGGAGTGCAGTGGCGCGATCTCGGCTCACTGCAAGCTCCGCCTCCCGGGTTCACGCCATTCTCCTGCCTCAGCCTCCCGAGTAGCTGGGACCACAGGCGCCCGCCTCCGTGCCCGGCTAATTTTTTGTATTTTTAGTAGAGACGGGGTTTCACCGTTTTAGCCAGGATGGTCTCGATCTCCTGACCTTGTGATCCACCCGCCTCAGCCTCCCAAAGTGCTGGGATTACAGACGTGAGCCACTGCGCCCGGCCAGTTTTCTCACTCTTTAAGCCACTTCACTAGAATACAAACGTTTGGAGAACAGGGGCATTATTATGTCAGTTGACTTTCATTTCATTCAAATAAATCAACCTAATTCAGTGGCTTTCTATTCTTCATCCAAAAACTGCTTTACTTTTCATACAAACGGATATATTTCTTTTCTGAAATAATGTGAACACAAAGAATTTATTCCGTAAAAAGAAAATGTGGAATATAATTAGCTGGAGTGCTGTTTCCTATAATGAAGTACAGAATTCCACTTAGGAGCCGGGCGTGGTGGTTCACGCCTGTGATCCCAGCACTTTGAGAGGCCAAAGGCGGGTGGATCCCTTGAGGTCAGGAGTTCCAGATCAGCCTGGGAAACATGGTGAAACCCCATCTCTACTAAAAATACAAAAATTAACCAGGTGTGGTGACACACACCTGTAATCCCAGTTACTCAGGAGGCTGAGGCAGGAGAATCGCTTGAACCTAGGGAAGTGGAGGTTGCAGTGAGCCAGGATTGTGCCACTGCACTCCAGCCAAGGTGTCAGAGTGAAACTCCATCTCAAAAAAATGAAAGAAAGAAAGAGAGAAAGAGAGAGAGAGAGAAAGAGAGAGAGAGAGAAAGAAAGAAAGAAAAAGAAAGAAAGAAAGAAAGAAAGAAAGAAAGAAAGAAAGAAAGAAAGAAAGAAAGAAAGAAAGAAAGAAAGAAAGAAAAAGATTGATTCCACGTAGAGAAGAATGGCTGAGTAAGCTATGATCAGTCACCAGGAGAAATCTGGAGCCACTGAACTTAATGAAACTATTGATGGATTATGTAAATGATCCCTAAATTACACAAATTAGAGCTAAGTTCATAGCCAGCCAATAGCAAGCATATGGATCTTTAAAGAATAATACTGGTTTTATATCTAAATCAATTCTATGTCTATATGATTGTTTCAACTTTCTCACCTACTTTGTGTTTGAGACACAACGTACATATCAACTCACCCTTTTAAAGTGTACAATTCAGTGGTTTTTAGTATATACATACAGTTGTGCAACCATCACTACTACCTAATTCTGTATATTTCATCACACCAAAATGAAACCATGTGTCCATTTGCAGTCACTCCTCATTCCCCCTCCTCCAGGCCATGGCAACCACTAGTCTACTTTCTGTCCCTAGGCATTTACCTATTCTGGATATTTCATATAAATAGAATCACACAATATCTGATCTTTAGTGCTGGTCTCTTTCACTTAGTGTGTTTTCAAGGTCCATCCATATTATAGCAAGCATAAGCACTACTTAATTCCTTTTTACTGTTGAATAATATACCATCATACAGATACACCACATTTTGTTCATCCATTCACCAGTTGATGTATATTTGAGTTGTTTGCAATTTTGGCTATTATGAATAACGTGGCTGTACACATTTGTGTACGAGTTTTAGGACAGATGTGTGTGTTTGAGCTGGAGTCAGGCTCGGTCACCCAGGCTGGAGTGCAGTGGCACAATCTTGGCTCACTGCAACCTCCACCTACTGGGTTCAGGCAATTCTCCTGGCTCAGCCTCCCAAGTAGCTGAGATTACAGGTGCCCGCCACCACACCCAGCTAATTTTTGTATTTTTAGTAGAAACAGTGTTTCACCGTGTTAGCCAGGCTGTTCTCGAACCTCTGACCTCAAATGATCCACCTGCCTCGGCCTCCCAAAGTGCTGGGATTACAGGCGTGAGCTACCACGCCTGGTGCATAGTGTTTTCAATCCTCTTGGTTATATAGCTTGGAGTGGAATTGCTAGGTCACATAGTAACTCTATATTTAACTTTTTGAGGAACTGCCAAATTGTTCTCTAAAGTGGCATACTATTTTACATTCTCACCAGCAATGTATTAGTGTTCCAATTTCTCTATATTCTCATCAACACTTGTATTCTCTGTCTTTTTTTTATTACAACCATCCTATTGAGTGGGAAGTGGTATCTTTTGGGTTTGATTTGTATTTTTCTAATGGCTAATGATGTTGAACATCTTTTCATGTGCTTGCTGGTCATTTATATATCTCTTCGTAGTAAGGTCTATTCAAGTCCTTTGCAAATTTTAAAATTAGGTTATCTGTGGGTTTTTTGGTTGGGTTATAACAGTTCTTTATATATTCTGAAAAACAGACCCTTATCAGATATATGATTTGCAAATATTTTCTCCCCTTCCGTAGGTTGCAATTTCGCTTTCTCGATAATGCCACTTAAAGCACAAAAGATTATGATTTTGATTAAGTCTATTCCATGTATTTTTTTCTTGGTTGCTTGTGCTAAGAAATTACTGCCTAATCCAATGTCATAAAGATTTATACCTATGTTTTTTTCTATCTCACTTACTTTTAGTTATGCTACCATGGTATCTTTTATACATCTTTATAAACTGCCTTAAATTATTTCTAGAAAAAAAGGGAAAGATTAATAAATTAATTTTGAAGTCATAGTCACTGAAAAGGCCAACTATATAAATTACTTTAATACATGGAAATATCTATGACAAATAATCCTTAAACACAAAACTAAAGACGGTAAAACTCAAAATGTAGAAGTGAACTTTTTGCATTGACTCATGCTCCAGGTGAGCTTCAGGTGATATAAATCTCATTTAATGTTCAGATTCTCTCATCTACATTCTTATGTCCATCTAGTATAAACATAATAATTAAGAATGTGCTGGAATCACTGATTCCATATTATGAATCCTAAAAGTGGCTTGATTATATTGTGGAGGTCCATGAGTGTAAAGTTACAGAATTTGGCCTTTGTTATGTAAGCAAGACTGTTTAGAGGGTTTTCAGCAAGGAAATGACACAATCCCATTGGTAAGTTACAAAGATTGGGTGGGATGCCAGGTACAGTGTGAATCAGGTACTAGTAGGTGATAGGTGATTGATAGGTCTAGGGTGGAAGAACAGAGGGAACAGAGTCCTAATTAAAGACCACAGGGAAAACAGCAACTATTCTGAATCCTTTGAATTTTCTAGCAATACAAAGTAGGACCAAAAAAATTGCCCTTTAGAACCAAATAACCTAATGCTCACGTGGCTTGAGCATATGTAATTCAGCTACTGTAATGCTGTACCCCGAGCAAAAACATGTCCTTTGAAGATTTAAAGTTAAGTCTCTGAAATTAATTTAATCAGGCATGCTAAACAATGTAAAAGTCAGCCTTCTTCTAGCATGCTGAGCTAAAGTTATTTATTTATGTTCTGAACTGGACCCTGCTGAGATAAACCCTTCAAGATGTCACACCCCATTTTCTTCAGTACCCAGGAACACAGGTAGTGCCTGGGGAAATCGATTAACAACATCCAAATTCAGTCTTCTTATAATTAGATAAAGGACGTGTTTGCTCCCAATAAGTCGCAGACCAGGTACGTCTGCCAAATACCACCTGTATCAGAAACATACACCTCCACTGCTGATTTGTTCTATAAAAATGTTTCTGGTATTTCATTCTTATTTTATATTTTAACCAACAACTCCAGATTTCAGAACCTTGCAACTTTATTTTTTTATTGTTATTATTCTTTGAGATTAAGTCTCACTCTGTCGCACAGGCTGGATAGAGTACAGTGGCACAGTCTTGGCTCACTGCAACCTCCGCCTCCCAGATTCAAGCAATTCTCCTGCCTCAGTCTCCCAAATAGCTGGGATTACAGGTGTGTGCCACCATGCCCAGCTGATTTTTGTTTTTTTAGTAGAGATGGGGTTTCGCCATGTTGGCCAGGCTGGTCTCAAACTCCTGACCTCAGGTGATCTGCCCACCTCAGCCTCCTGAAGTGCTGGGATTATAGGCATGAGCCACCACACTTGGCCAGGACCTCGCAACTTTAATAGCTGGATTCAGTAATTCTACTGGTCTTCCTGCCTTTGTTCCCTGCCCCAGCTCCCTGTCACCTAATCTAATTCATCCTGTAAGTGGTTCTCCACCAAATCTCCCTAAAATACCACTTAGATGATGGCACTCCCTTGCTCAAAATCTTCAAAATGGTTTTCTGTTTACACAGCTAAATCCATAACCTCACATTCACGCCCTCCATAATGTGGCCCTAACCCAAGTTTCCAATCTTACTCCAATGACACTCTCCCAAAGTCTCCATTCTAGCCCAATTGGTTTCCTTCAGTTTCTCCCAAACACTTCTTCAACACAACACCCCCTTAACTCTCACACTTTGTTCCCCCAATCCTCCTTCTCTGGAAGGCCCTCCTCACCCTCTGTTTTCCAAATCTTTTCAATCCATTGAGACTCAGCTCAACTCCTTGGGGGAGGAAGACTTCCCAGACCACTGGGCACATAATAAGGTTGTGTGCTTTCCTGCCTGTGACATGACTTCTCTTGGCACCAAATCCTCATCCGATGACTTTGCATGGATCACTGCATTTTCAAAAGGGATAAATCTTCTTCACAACCAACGGTAAGTTTCCTGAGGGTCGGGTTTCTTTGGTATGTATCTCATACTGCCCAACAGAATGCCCTTCATCTAGTGAAAACTTAGTAAATAAATAATAAGTAAATATACTCAAAATAGGCTTACTAAACAGCTAATAATTAAGTAAATGTAGGAAAGCTCTTGGCTGGAAGAGCTTTTAAGTGAGAACATGCTATCTACACTGGTTCCAGACCGGACTTAAAGGGGCTCATGTGACTACATAAAATGCAGCAAGTTAGCAAGTACAGCCTTGGAATTCTTTTTTTTTTCTCTCTCCCTTTACCGTGTACAAAATGCAATTCTAGGTACCTCAAAGGTTTACAAAGACAAGATAGATTCTTGAGTCCCTGACCTCAAGAAGTCCCCAGTCAAAGAGGCTAGCACAAGCCCCTGATTACTTACTGTAATATGTTTCAGGCAGCAGAATAACATGAAGACAGAAAGGCAGGCAGATGCCTGGACTAATGACAAAGAGTCTCAGTCTAAACAGCAGTGGTTTCCTCAGGTATCTAAGATTATCATTTTGTAGCACAATTGAGTACAGATAGGCCTCTAGTGAAATGTCCTTTATTTCTTTAAACACAGATAAACAACAATAAAAAAAAATTCTAATTACTGTATGTTCCAGGGACTTGGGAACCAACTGGCAATCCCATGGCTTTTTGGTTTAGGTTAATAAATGTGTCGGGTTTTGATGTTGTTGTTTTGAGATGGAGTCTCTGTCACCAGGCTGGAATGCAGTGGCGCGATCTCGGCTCACTGCAACCTCCACCTCCTGGGTTCAAGCGATTCTCCTGCCTCAGCCTCCCGAGTAGCTGGGACTACAGGCACATGCTACCACGCCCAGCTAATTTTTGTATTGTTAATAGAGACGGGGTTTCACCGTGTTGGCCAGGATGGTCTTGATATTTTGACCTCGTGATCCGCCCCCCTCGGCCTCTCAAAGTTCTGGGATTTGGCATGAACCACCACACCCAGCCAATGTGTTGGTCTTATCATGAAAAATGTTTCAGCCAAACTGTTGTTGTGGTCAAGTCAAAGTTATATTTATTATGCTGGAACAGGAATACAATAGTCAAAGAAATATTCTAACATAGCATGTGTGTCTCTGTCATTAAAGACACTAGGTGAAAGAATATGAACATGTGATTGCAAATTTCTCTATTGCTCTCAAAATATCTGACCAAATATCCTTTGAAGGGCCAGTAGATCTCCTCACATCACCATTTGTGGAGCAATATGACATCTAAATATGCTGGTAAGGCAATAATTTTAGGTAATGTATCCCCAAAAGACAGCTAAACTTTCTGCAAAAGAGATTTAGACAGGTGGTGATGTTTTTCTAGAATCATTTCCATAACCTTAAAGTGCCCCCCAGGAACCAGAAGGCATTGGTTTTGAAGTCCACTATTATACCATCTGTCACCTGTAAAGAATAGCCTGGCCCTAGGATATGAAATTTAACACAGATATTGCTTGTGTTAAGCAAAGACCTCATAAATAAGAACGTAATAAAATGGGCCATAGTGACTTAATTTTCACTGCCATTCTGGGTTTGATTATCAAGCCAATCCAAACAGGGACAAAGAATTAGATGAGAATATTGGCTGACTGGGTTGGATATTAAAAAACAACAATGCTAAGCTACCATTTCAGTCCCTACTTAAAAAGCAATAAAAGCAATGATTATACATATTCATTTACCATTGTTTAAAAATAATAAAGGAGATATTTATACTGGGAAAAATATAAATGGTACGTCCAGTGACAGCTATCTAAACATGAATCCAGGGACAACATTGAGATTAGCAGTACACATGACAGGGTAGTCTGAAAATATAAAATGCCTTGAAATCTAGCGACCAACAACATATAGATAGAAATATTACTTCATATATTTCTGCTTTTTAAAATCCAATGTAATGCAATGCTTTAAATTACATCTATTTGAAATAGTTTGCAAGTATATGTTGCTGAACATCCTACTAACTCTGGAAGAAGAGGGCACACCTGCACACCCTAGATTCATCTGTGGGGCTGTGGCAGTTAACATCAGCAAGAAATAAAAAAGAGGGCCAGAAAACAGACAGGCTACGATCAGAATTTGGGAGAATTGGCCCAGCATGGCGGCTCAAGCCTATAATCTCAGCTCTTTGGAAGGCTGAGGCAGGTGGATCACTTGAGGCCAGGAGTTCAAGACCAGCCTAGCCAACATGGGAAAACCCCATCTCTACTAAAAATACAAAAATTAGCTGGATGTAATAGCACGCGCCTGTAACCCCAGCTACTCCAGAGGCTGAGGCACGAGAATCACTTGAAACCGCGAGGCAGAGATTGCAGCGAGCCAAGATGGTACCACTGCACTCCAGCCTGGGCAAGACAGCAAGGCCCTGTCTCAAAAGCAAAACAAAACAAAAGGAAGAACAAGCAAACAAAGAATTTTAGAGAACCACTTTTTCAAATCATCCAGCCTGTTGAACTCAAGGCCTTTTCCGACCTTGACCTTTGAGACAACATCACCCTTAGTGCTTCCTGACTCCTTGGTTTCAACACAATGGCAGCTCTAATTCCAAATCCCTCCCAACCTGCACCTTGCTCTCCTCCAGACCCCAAATCCTGATCCTGTAAATGGGCCTGTTCATGTCCTGCCGAATTCTTACCCCAACTGAAACAAGATTCTAATGTTGTGTGATCAACAGGTACAAATATCACCAATTTTTTTTTTCAAGAATTTTTATCTCACACCTCAAGATGATGTACTAAAGGAACTAAGAACAGAGCATGTTCGAAGCTACCCAGTAAAGAAATCTCTCAATCTGTTGCTACCTAACACAGAAAACATTCAAAGAGATCTAAATGATTATGGTCCTAGGAGATAGTGGCCAAAAAAGGAATGATTTCTCTCTCGCAGTTTCACACAGTAAATTAATGTTTCACCAGCATCATTTTGGCCTCAGAACTGCTCTAGTAAAAAAGGCAATACTATAGCTATTCATTCTGGACGATGGACATATGGATGTTTGCTCTACTACTACTTTGTGAATGTTAAAAATTTTTTACTAAAAATTTTTACTAAAAAATTTGCTAACAATTTAGTAAACTGTTTATTAACAATTTAGTAAAAAATTTACTAAATTGTATGCTTTAAAGGGTGAAATTTATGATATATAAATTATTATTATTATTATTTATTTTGACAGGGTCTCACTCTGTCGCCCAGGCCAGAGTGCAGTGGTGTGATCTTGGCTCACAGCAATGTCCGCCTCCCAGGTTCAAGTGATTCTCATGCCTCAGCCTCCCAAGTAGCGGGGACTACAGGCACGTGCCACCGTGCCTGGCTAATTTTTTTGTATTTTTAGTAGAGATGGGGTTTTGCCGTGTTGGCCAGGCTGGTATCGAACTCCTGGCTTCAAGTGATCCACCCACCTCAGCCTCCCAAAGTGCTGGAATTACAGGCGTGAGCCACTGTGCCCAGCGGATATTTGAATTATATCTCAATAATCAAAAAATGATGCTTTCCAGAGAAGATATGGGAGAAACTCAGGTATCTAAAGAAACAAAGTAACTTGTCCAAAGCCAAGTAGGACTCCATGGGAAAATGTACAAATGTGCACAAGATCCAAGACACACTTTATACTCTCTAGTCATTCAAAAAAGAGAGAAAATAATGACAAAATCCATTTACTCTTATGCTTTAAAAAGAAAAACTGCAGAGACTACCAAAACAGAGCTCAAGAGATAGGCTACAGCTTTTGGTGATTTAGTTTGGGTAGAAATGGGTCTTTGCTAGCTCACTTATGCTTTAATAGATAGCTTTTACTGCGCCTCAAAACCTAAGCAAAACAAAAAAAAATGGCAGCTTCATTCATAAACTCCTTGTTGCATCTATAAGAGATGGAAACTGAGGCACAATAAAAAAAAAAGTAGGGAGTGCTAGATGGTTAGAGGAAGGAAAGATAGACTTCTTGTTTTTCTAGAGTGGTCAGGATGCACAAGGACATCCTCTATTTAAGACAAATAAGGAAAATGATTCCCTTCAAATGATAGCACAATTAAGAAGCTAAAATATCCTAGTAATATGGGGAGACAGTATTGTTTCTTCTCACACACGCAAAAAGAAAGGCACTTAAAATCTCTAAAATAGGCAGAGAAGTAGAAGAAAGTCATTAACTGAATAGAAACAAATGAAAAGGTGGTGATTTAAGTAACTGGAACGTAAGAAAAGAGAATCCATTGGATTTTAATGCTTTGAACATTCTCTTTTAAAAACTGCAGGTTTCAATACACAGAATTGCATTTCTTTCTCTAGTTTCCAATGTTTACAAATTAGCTTATAGACAAAGCAAGGCAGGCTTAATTATAACATGAAAATGTAAATGTCAAATTTTCAATATGTAAAAGCAGTGACAGAACTGATGGGGCTCCAGAGGTGGAGTGAGAAAGAAGCTGGGAATAATTAGGGACATTCTTCATCTTACATCCTGGCGAGTCCATAGAGTCCAGAGTTGATAGAACAAGAAGGCGGGAGAGGGTTGGGAGAGGTAGAAGCAGAGGAAGTATGTTGATCTTTATCTTTCACGGTGAGGAGTCTGAAGTTAATCAATGAAAAAAGAACAATGTAGATTTTTAGGTGTTACCATCTAGAACAAAAGCATTGTTTGAAAGTATTAATTCTGCTATGTAGAGCCATTGGGGCTGGATTTTTTTTTTTAACTTAATACCATTCAGTAATTGTTTAAAAATTTTTCCCATTATATATGCATTGGTTTTATCATGATTTCTTGATTTTTTTTAAATCACAGAATGTGGAAAACAAAATAATTGCATAACAAATGAACACATTAAACACATTTTTTGCCATCAAAAACATGAATCCATTGGATATAGCAATTTCCCACTTCAATCCAGATAGTAAATGCCAACTTGACTGGCATTCAGGCAATGTCACATCTTTGCTTCAACGCCAGAAAATAAACTGAAAACAGCCCAAAAGGATTAAAGGAAGCTCAACCAAGCTCTTTTCTTGCCAGTACATATTTCTATTAATAAAAATAAAGTAAAAAGAAGCAATAAATGTCCTGGCCTTGAGTATACTAGATGGATTCCCTATTTTCAGCAAGCATAAAGATAGCCATTTCTTCAATAACAGCAAACCTGCTGGCATCAATTTTTAAGTCTTAATTTGAACTCAGAGCATGCAATTATAAGACAGAGAGAAAGAATGTTCACCAGAAGCATCTAAGAGTATGTCTAGGCTATACATGGAGAGTCTCTTACAATATAGCAGATGATAGTTTAATATGCATTGACCTGATTCTTAACTAAGACTAGGAAATGCTAGTATGTGCCTCAAGATTTTAAGAAGACCCATATTTGTTAGTTATAAGAATGACTTTAAAGAACAGACATTTTAAGCTTTTCCTACTTGTAGCATATGCTACATACAAGCAAAGCAGGCACACTAACACAAATAGACAGCTAAGAGATTTGAAGCTGAACTTGTTTCCTCCTTCTCTACATTCTTTTAGGGAATTTTTTTTTTTTTTTTTTTTTTTAATTTTGCTTGGGACTGTGTAGGGGACTTCCACCACTTCCCTCGGAAATCTTTCTTACTGTACCCAGGAGGAAATCTGGGCATTATTAAATCGTAACTCCTTCACATCCTCCTAGGGGACTCAAAATGGAAAACTGTGGGTATGGAAGGAAGTGGCTGCAGCCTAAAATTTAAATTTACTGGAAAATTAGTACTATACCGATTAGATACAGTAACTTGACATAGTAACTTGGACACTGTTAGATACAGTAACTTCAATAGCATATATATACTATATTAGACATAGTAACTTGGGATAGCAACTTGGACAGAGCCTATATGAAAGCAGTCCTCAGAAATAATAAAAAGTTGGCTGGGCATGGCAGCTCATGCCTGTAATTCCAGAACTCTGGGAGGCTGAGGCAGGAGGATCACTTGAGGTCGGGAGTTCAAGACTAGCCTGGCCAACATGGTGAAACCCCATATCTACTAAAAATACCAGAATTAACTGGGTATAGTGGTGCGCACCACTCTCGGGAGGATGAGGCACAAGAATCGCTTGAACCTAAGAGGTGGAGGTTGCAGTGAGCTGAGATCGCACCACTGCACTCCAACCTGGGTGACACAAAAAAAAAGAATAAAGAAAGAATAAAAAGTTGTGTTTCTGCTTCTCTGGGGTGATACATAGACTGAAAATCAGGGAAGATACTGTCTTAAGTACTTTGGAAACCATTAACCATAGTGGTATATATAGTATTTACAAGTCACCCTAAAGATTCTGCTTGATAACACCCTCACAGGACTATTTTATTTTATTTATTTTATTTTATTTTATTTTATTTTATTTTTTGAGATGGACTTTCGCTCTGTCACCCAGGCTGGAGCGCAGTGGCTTGATCCTGGCTCACTGCAAGCTCCACCTCCCGGGTTCACGCCATTCTCCTGCCTCAGCCTCCCCAGTAGCTGGGACTACAGGCACCCGCCACCATGCCCGGTTAATTTTTTCGTATTTTTAGTAGAGACCGGTTTCACCGTGTTAGCCAGGATGGTCTCAATCTCCTGACCTCGTGATCCGCCCACCTCGGCCTCCCAAAGTGCTGGGATTACAGGCATGAGACACTGGGCCCGGCCAGCCTATTCTTAATATGAATCCTTGAAGGTAATGAAAGAGCACTAGATCTAAAATCAAAAGACCTTCCAATAACTGAGAAGAAATATGTACACTATATGTTAGAAAAAATGGTTACTATCTTTAGGAAGAGAAAGGGAGGAACATTCTTCCCCTATCCCTCTACCCCTCCTCAAAATAATCAAGGAGTTCATAAAATAAGTATATGGATAAAGGTCAGATTTATGACTAATCAAAATCCTGCTAGTTCAAATAATAACATTCTTTTTGTTCGCCACAAATAACTGACAGAGATTGTTTGTTGTAAGTTAAAATCCAGAAGTGGTGAAGGCACCATTACACATTGCTAGTGGAAAACAAGTTGGCAATGCCTTTAAATTATGATATATTCACTCATTGGAATGTTATGCAGTTATAAAAAGAATCCTGTAGAAGTTTCTAGAGATGTGGAGAGTTGTTTATGGAAAACCATAACAAAACATAAGTACAGAATAATTACCTTTTTGTCAATTACATGAAACACAATCTATAACTTATGGACTTAGATACTTAAGAATTTTTTGGGTAAAGCAGACCTTAATTCTCATAGATTTTGCTAACCTTGCCAGAAAGCTAGCTTTGACTCTCAAAGCTGACTTCCTTTTAATGAAATATGAATGCTCTACGATAAATAAAAAAGTACTCAATTTTGAGATTTTGCATTATAAAATAAAGGCTCCATTAAGTATCCCTTGAAAGACCCTGGATATTTTTAATTGCCACTTGTTAATTTCACTTTAAACATTATAAAAGCAGTTAGTTAACTGCAAAATGCCAAAGTCTCTCTAATGACTAAAAATGGCCAAAAGTACACTTTGGATACTCCATCTACAAAAGAAGAGGGAAGATGCAATTAATCTTTGTGCCCCATCACTGCATTATTTGAGTTCACTTTCAACCATTTATAAGCAAAACAAAGATGAAAACATTTTCATCTGCACTCTTCATATCACCTTCTTTCACAGGCAGAATATCCAGACCAGCAAGTTGAATAAGAAAACAAATTTCCTGATTCAGTGACTCGACTTAACTTTAGTGTGCCGCAGTTTCCTCATCGGTCGAATGGAGTAATAACATTATCTACCTCAGCCGGGCATGGTGGCTCATGCCTGTAATCCCAGCACTTTGGGAGGCTGAGGCAGGCAGATCACTTGAATCCAGAAGTTCGAGACCAGCCTGACAAACCTGGAGAAACCCTGTCTTTACTAAAAATACAAAAATTGTTGGCCGTGGTGGCACACGCCTATAGTACCAGCTACTCAGGAGGCTGAGGCACGAGAATCAATTGAACCTGGGGGGTTGTAGTGAGCCAAGATCGTGGCACCGCATTCCAGCCTGGGTGACAGAGCAACACTCTGTCTCAAAAAAATAAAAGTAAAAATAAATCTACCTCAAGGACTGATGTGAGGATTAAATTAGTTAAGCTGTGTAAAAGTCTTAGAACATTGCCTGGCACATTGTATCTCAAAACATGTTAGTTTGTTTTTGTAACTATTACCATTACTACTACTAAGTAGTATACTTTTAAAATTAATATAGTTATATTTGAGGGTACAAGTAGTAGCACTAATATGGTTAAAGCAGAATTGCAACTAGAAAAAACAACTTCAAGGTAATTTGCCTAAAAGTGAAGATTTAGAATAGCTTCTAGAATTAATGGTTTATGTTCTATTGGTGTTGATTCTGGGGCAATGAGGTTAGATATTATTACGGTTCTGGACAGTGTGCCCTCAGTAAATAGAAGAGCTCTCAGAGTAAGTAACTCAATTAGCTATTAAAGGTGTCATATATTTTGGAACTCAGAACCATTAAAGGTCACTAGTAGAACCACTTGTGCTTTTTGAAGTTCAAACTGCCAGATTCAGACACACTGCCAGATTTCTTGCATAAATTAGATATAACCATCTTGGATCTTTCTGTGGAGTAATTTGTTTTCTAAACTCAATTTTAAATCAGTCCAAGTGATAGATAATAAATATTTTAGTTATTTGTGTTCTCTCTTTTTTTCCTTCTCTGAGGAGTTCTTGAACCTCTAAAAATCAAATAATTTCTCTTTCCAAACTTTTCTGGGGAAGTTACTGTGTTAGTCAATAGTATATCTCAGAAACAAAACCTTAAAGTTGTGTTAAAGATCCGGCCTGGCTGAGCGAGGCTGTCAGCTGTGGCTGCCTCCTGTTCTCCATCACAGCTCTTCTGTCGTAAGGGTAGATTTGCAGGGAAGAGGATGGCTCTGGTTCTCAGCCTTGCCACATGAACAAGGTCTAACCTTCACAAAAGAATGGGCTGATATAAAAGAAAAAAAAAAGTTGCCTTCTGGAGGGACTTTCCAAAACATACAAAACATAGAGCAAACATAGGGCTTCCCTGGGAACCCAAGACAAAGTGAGACAAGAAGTTGGGGAGAAGAGTCTCGTTTTTGTACGAACCACCAGGAATGCAGCCTGTAATGGCGGCCTAAGTTGGCCTCTTGGGAGACCATGAGATGTGGCCTGGGCGTAGAAGCAGAAGTTTCATGATGGGAACACAATTCTGTTGGTGTTATATCGCAGGCCTCATTCTGGGAACACTCTCTAGGGAAGAAAGCAATATAAAATTGCAGTGAAGCACCTGTGCTTTGGAGGTAGCCTCAAACTTAGTTAGATTGGATTCAAGTACAAGGAAAATCAAGGTTTTCCTGCTATCTCACTGGCCATTTATTCTCAGGCTCTATTCTATCTCTTCCTCCCCTGATCAACCTCTAAACTTTACAGCAGTGTTTCTCAACCATCTGGGGAGAAGAACCCAGGCACTGCTTTCATTTCCAATCCACCGCAGACTGATACCACTGGAAAAATGCAACAAAGAGACAAGTTATCGACAATGAAGGCATACAAAATTAAAGTGATCATTTGCTATAATTGCCATAAAAGTGTCTAAATGTTAGCTGGGCATGGTGGCATGCGCCTGGGGTCCCAGCGACACAGGAGGCTGAGGCAGGAGGATTGCTTGAGTCCAAAAGGTTGAGGTTGCAGTGAGTCATATTCACGCCACTGCACTCCAGCCTGGATGAGAGAGTAAGATCCTGTCTCAAAGAAAATATATAAATAAAAATAATGAAGTTTCTAATATTATTCTCAATTTCTGTTTTTATCATACTGGGTGGGAGCAGGCAGGGCAAGAAGCAACACCAGGCTGTGGGCCATTTTGGGGTAGCATCATTTTTTAGAGAATGTGTCCCATCTACATGCTCTTCCTAGCTGACAAATTCCGAATTGAAAGCTCCTAACTTGACCCTGCCCTGACATAAAGACTCGGGTGTCCAGTTGCTGGCCTGACTACCCGCTTGAATGTCTCAGAGGCAACTCAAACTGGCATGTGCAAACAGAACTCTTGATGTTATTCCCACTCCAAAATCTGTTCTCTCTATTGCCCCTTCTCCCCAGATAGGGAGAAACAGCACCACAACCTCCCCTTCCCTCTCCCACGTGCTCTCTCTCTCCTTCAGTTTCTACCCACTCCACTAGCAATTCTTGTCAATTCCCCCTCCAAAATGTGCCATGAATTGGTCTGCTTGTCCTCCTTCACTGCCCCACCCTCCTCGAAGTCACAAACTTCCTTCCTCTACATCACTGAAAAAGAGTCTATTCTCTAAACCACAATGCTATCCTGCCTGACATGTAGTGAGGACTCCACAAATGGTTAACTTAAAAATATTTCCTGGCCAGGTGTGGTGGCTCATGCCTGTAATCCCAGCACTTTGGGAGGCCAAGGTGGGCAGATCACCTGAGGTCAGGAGTTCAAGACCAGCCTGGCCAACACGGTGAAACCCTGTCTCTACTAAAAATACAAAAATTAGCCAGGCGTGGTGGCATGTGCCTGTAATCCCAGCTATCCAGGAGGCTGAGGCAGGAGAATCACTGGAACCTGGGAGGCGGAGGCTCCAGTGAGCCAAGATCATGCCACTGGCACTCCAGCCTGGGTGACAGAGCAAGACTCTGTCTCTTATATATACACACACACA
The DNA here is from genome assembly GCF_049350105.2 of Macaca mulatta. NCBI lineage: Eukaryota > Metazoa > Chordata > Mammalia > Primates > Cercopithecidae > Macaca > Macaca mulatta. The sequence continues at coordinate 126,878,029 of NC_133414.1, forward strand.
CACACATATACATACGTATATATACACACACACATATATACATATACATATATATACACATCTGTGTGTGTATATATATACACACATATACTATATATATACACATACACACACACACACATATACATACGTATATATACACACACACATATATACATATACATATATATACACATATACTATATATATACACATACACACACACACATATACATACGTATATATACACACACACATATATACATATACATATATATACACATCTGTGTGTGTGTATATATACACACATATACTATATATATACACATACACACACACACATATACATACGTATATATACACACACACATATATACATATACATATATACACATCTGTGTGTGTGTATATATACACACATATACTATATATACACACATACACACACACACACACATATACATACGTATATATACACACACACATATATACATATACATATATATACACATCTGTGTGTGTATATATATACATACATATACTATATATACACACATACACACACACATATACATACGTATACATACACACACACATATATACATATACATATATATACACATCTGTGTGTGTATATATATACATACATATACTATATATATACACATACACACACACACATACATACGTATATATACACACACACATATATACATATACATATATATACACATATGTGTGTGTATATATACACACATATACTATATATATACACATACACACACACATATACATACGTATATATACACACACATATATACATATACATATATATACACATATGTGTGTGTGTATATATACACACATATACTATATATATACACATACACACACACACATATACATACGTATATATACACACACACATATATACATATACATATATATACACATATGTGTGTGTGTATATATACACACATATACTATATATATACACATACACACATATATATATAGTATTTCCTAATTGGCCGGGCACAGTGGCTCACGCCATTAATCCCAGGACTTTGAGAGGCCAAGGCAGGCAGATCACGTGAGGTCAGGAGTTCAAGGCCAGCCTGGCCAACATGGTGAAACCCTGTGGTAGTGGCTTATGCCTGTAATCCCAGCTACTTGGGAGGCTGAGGCAGGAGAACCACTTGAACCTAGGAGGTGGAGGTTGCAGTGAGCTGAGATTGTGCCACTGCACTCCATCCTGGGCGACAAGAGCAAGACTGCGTCTAAAAAAAAAAAAAAAAAAAAATTCCTAAGTACCAGAAATACAATGAAAACAGGACGTCAATCTCTATAATGCAAGGAAGATTATTACTGAAGATGAGAGACTCCAAAACAGCAGAGGAGGTCTCTCAAAATAAAAGAAAGTTCTTCTAGATGTAGGCAAATCATATTTGTATATGTTTATTGGGTACCATGTGGTGTTACAAATTTGAACACAGTGTGGAAAGATTAAATTAAGCTATTAACATATCTATCACCTCAATATTTATCTTGATAAGAACATTAGAAATTTACTGTTTTGGCAATATTGAAATGTATAGAACTCAATTATTAGCTATATTCACATGCTCTGCCACTGATCTAAAAAAAAATCCAACTGAGGCTTTGTACCCTTTGATGACTATCATCTCCCCATTCCTCTTACCCCACCCCAGCCTCAGTAACCACCATTCTACTCTCTGCTTCTATGAGTCCAATTATTTCAGATACCACATATAAGTAGGAATGTGTGGTATTTGCCTTTCAGTGTTTGCCTTATTTCACTTAGCATCGTGTTCTCCAATTCCATCCATACTGTTGCATATGACAGAATTTCTTCCTTTTTTAAGGGTGAATAGTATTCTATTGCATAGCTGTACCACATGTCTTTATTCATCCATCCCTTGATGAACACTTAGGTTGATTATATAACTTGGCTATTGTGAATAGTGCAGCAATGATCATGGGGGTGCAACTATTTCTCTGACATAGTGATTTTAAATCTTTTTGGTTCATATGGTAATTTTATTTTTAGTTTCTTGAGGAACCTCCATACTGTGTCTATAATGGTTATACTAATTTACATTCCCAGCAACAGCATACAAGAAAGGGTTTTCTCCACATCCTCACCAATGCTCATCTTTTGTCTTTTTGATAACAGCTATTCTAACAGGTGTGAGGTGATATTTCATTGTGATTTTAATCTGCATCTCCCTAATGAGTAGTGATGTTGGGCATTTTGCATCTGTTAGTCATTTGTATGTCTTCTTTTGAGCAATGTCTATCCATATCCTTTACCCTTTTCTTAATTGGATTATTTATTTTCTGTTTATAGAGTTATTTGAGGTCCTTATATATTATGGATATTAAACTGTTATTCAGGGTATTAATAAGCCCTTATTTTGGACATTAAGCCCTTTGTATAACTTGCAAATATTTTCTCCCAAACCATAGATTGTTTCTTCACTCTGCTAATTGTTTTCTTTGATGTGCAGAAGAAAAAGTCTTCATAGCATATAAAATGATCCTTAAAAAACAGACACCACTTTTTCCACAAATTGGTAAGAAAAGGGCATTCCAGGCGGAAACAGAATCAAAAGCTCAGTTTGGGAAAGATGAATAGTCTAGCTTGACTTAAGCAAAGGTTCCAAAGACAGAAAAGTGAAGTGGGCCATCCAGGCCATGAAGATCCCCAAATGCTGAGGTTGAGGAATCTGGAGGCAGCTCCACAGACCACGGGGGCATGGAAGCTTTCTGCATGGGGGAGCCAGGCAGTCACGGCCAAGCTGTAGAGAAGTCATATCTGCGGTGTGTGCCTGTTCCTCTGCTCTGCTATACGTGTATGTGTGCCCAAAGCGTTCATCTCTTCCCTCCTTGTACACATCACAAAAAAAGCCCTGAATGCCAGGGTAGAAGAATCTGCAGCTAATTCCAGAGGCAATAGGGAGCTGTAGGAGCTTTTCTATATAGGGGAGTCACACGGTCAAGGCCAAGCTGTCGAAAATGGATTTGATAGTTATACACAGAATGGACTAGAAAGGGGAGGGACAGGTGATATTGGTAACAGTTGTGATGTATACAAATGATCCAGTTTACAATTCTAATTGCTTTCTTTATATGTCCTCAAAATCTACAAAGAGCATTACATGAAATTAATTATTTAAAAGCCATTGAAGGCTAGGCATGATGGCTCACACCTGTAATCCCAGCACTTTGGGAGGCCCAGGCAGGTGGATCACTTGAGGTCAGGAGTTCCAGACCAGCCTAGCCAATATGGTGAAACCCTGTCTCTATTAAAAATACAAGAATTATCTGGGCTTGGTGACATGTGCCTGTAATCCCAGCTACTCAAGAGGCTGAGGCAGGAGAACTGCTTGAATTCGGGAGGCGGAGGCTGCAGTGGGCCACGATGGGGCCATTGCACTCCAACCTGGGTGACAGAGCGAGACTCCATCTCAAAATAAAATAAAATAAAATAAAGTCATTGAAAACAATAGCATGATAACATCTGAATCACTGAACCACCAAATGGATGGGAAAAAAATCACACACCATAAGAACCCCTGTGTTTGAACAATTCTCTTTTTTTTTTTCCCCTGCTGTCTTCAGGAAAAAGAATAATTCTCATTTTAATAGGACTCATGAACTAAGTTTGGAGAAGTAGGCTGACTAGATTTATCTCTAATATTTTTCAGTTCTTAAAAAGCATACATAATGGTAAACACATGAAATTAGATACCATCTGTGGTTGGTTTGGCCAGCTTATAAAATGCAGTCTATACAAAAGTGACCCAGAAGGAAGAGAGCAGTTCAATTCTGCAAGTATGCTTCTACTGTCAGATACACAGAGCCTGACACAAAGACAACAATGAAAATGTTATCTGTGCCTGTTTTAATATAGCCCCGAGTCTTCAGAAGGCGTATCTGTCGTGTGTGCCTGTCTGTCTGCTCTGTTTGATGTGTGTGCGTGTCCAATAAGTTCATTTCTTCCCTCCATTTTGCCTGCTTAAAAAATTAAAACATCCCAGAGCACATCACAAAATACCATGCAAGGACAGCAAGAGAATTTTTTTGCTTTTTTAGTGATGAGGTCTTTCTTTATCACCCAGACTGGAGTACAGTGACATGATCTTAGCTCAGTGCGGCCTCAAACTCCTGGGCTCTGGCAACCCTCCTGCTTCAGCCTCCTTAGTAGCTGGGACTACAGACATTCACCACCACATCCAGCTAATTTTATTTTTTATTATTATTATTTGTAGAGACGGGGGTCTCACTATGTTGCTATGTTGCCCAGGCTGGCCTTGAACTCCTGGCTTCAAGTGATCCTTCTGCCTTGGCCTCCCAAAGTACTGGGATTATAGCCGTGAGCCATCTCGCCCAGCCAGCGGCTGAGATTTTTGACAGCAGACATACCCGCACGTAATCTCTATCCCAGGGAATTTTTCTCTAGCTCAAATAATGTGCTAGAATTAAGACTGCCTAATAATTTAATCGATATACCATTCCAAAATTCATGAGTATACTGAAAACATAATGATTTATCGTCAGACACCTTGCTTTCTAAACTTAGTCACACACTTCACAGGGTGGTTATCTCACTTCACAGCTTTTCCTTTCTGAGGCCAGAAAAGGAAGGGGTTTGCCTTCCTCTAGTATTTATTCTTCTGGACTACATTGAGTGCTGTAAGCCTGATGTTAGGCAATAACTGCCCATTAGCCACTGGCTACATTTGCCTCTTTCTTGTTCCAACTATATTAGTGATCTGTGGTACAGGATATACTCTTTGTGTACTAGCTACAAATTCTAACAAAGCTAAGTTTTATTCATGTAGTTATTCACAAACTAAACACACACACACACACACACACACACACCCCACAAAACTCAAGAGATCACCAAATACTATATAAATAAACAAGCCCAAAGCCACAGATCGGGGTACCTATGATTTCTTTAAGAAGATACTCTCTTCAGGTCAACATTTAACCAAGTGGATTCCTCTGCTCAACACCCTTGAGTGGTTGTCGTGTCACCCAGCAAAAGCCAAAGTCCTCAAGATAGCACATGACTGCTTCCCCATGCCCTCATCTCTCTGCCCTCCTCTTCTACTGGCCTCGCTGTGCCCTAAACACTCCAAGCACATTCCCAACTCAGGGCCTTTGCAATTGCTCTTCCCTCTGCCTAGAACGCTCTCACCCCAGATACTCCCATAGCTCACCTTCTCCGCTCCTTCTCTTTGTTTAAATGTCACCTTCTCCATGAAGCCTTCCCTGATCACGCCCATCCCAGACCCTCCATCACCGATCCCTGCTTTGTTTTCTCCATAGCACCCATCGCTATCTGATATGCTATGTATTTTACCTACTTATATTTCATAAATATAATTGTTACATAAATAAAATAAAGTAACTCCAAATACAAGCTGCCTAGAAACTTCCTCTGGCAAGGATTTTTTTTAAAAATCTGTTTTGTGCACTGCTACAGCTACTGCTCCTAAAACAGCAGGTGCTAATAAATATTTGTGGAATGAATATAGTAGGTGGTAGGCCTACAAAGATGACTAAAATAATACTGTTCCTACTATCCAGGTGGTAACAGTATCCACAAATACTGCTCCCTAAATAAAATCAAGCCTATCAAATTATCTCCACTATGGTCTTTGACAGTCTGGTGATACAGTTAACTTGATTGAATCATTACCAACACTTCTTTAGAGAAGTAAATGTAAACACTCTCCATAATCTCCATAATAAGTATTCATATAAGAATAATCTAGTTTAAGCAGAACACAAAACCCAAAGAAACAGTAGGAAATAGATTTGAAAAGGACAGCTTAGGAAAGTAAAAAGTTGTTGATAATATTCTCAACTGGGGTGAAGGTGGATAGAATATATCCTTTCTGCCATAGCTCTATTTGTCAATGTTCATAACCTCCAAAAGCAATCTACTGAATTTTAAAAGTATATTACATATGACAACGATTTCCTATAAAAAATCTTTCTCCCAGCATTTACAAATGAAATATGTGTCCACTCAATGTCATCCCTTTTTTATAACCTAGTCAAACAGTAAGACAGTAAAAATATGTTTTCAAAAGAAATTGTCCTAACAGGCATTAAAGTCTTCTTTTATAGATTTCATTTAACATCTCACATCAAAATATTCATAAAGAACATTTCTCCTGCAATGAATAATACAAAAGTAGAAATCACTGTGTTTATTATAAAACAGCCAATAAGTGTGTAAGAGCATTTTCCCCTGAGTTCTCTATTAATAATTCCTTTTCTTAATTGAGTAGGATGTTGTATAATTTGCCTATCAGGATTCTGAAGACTGAAGTGCTTAATGAAGAATCTGCCTTAACTAACAAATTTATCAAAAGGAAGAGAAAGAAAAAACACTCAGTCACTGATGCTTTACTGCAAAGTCAAAAAACTATAAACAAGTGCTGCTTGAACGGGAATGAATACCCAAAAAGGTAATCCTCACTTCCAAAATTCTCATTTTTGCCATTTTCTCATTGCTCTTTGCCAAAAAAACGTTTGGGAGTTCTTTGCACCAGAAACATTAGGAGGCATGGGAAGAAAAAAAGAAGATACTGACATTTCCCTAGTCCTTTCTACTCCATACAAAAGATGTAATTTTTCAGGAAGCTAGGAGTCTGACAAAAAGAAAGAAAAATAAATAAATAAATAAATAAATAAATAAATAAATAAAAATAAAAGATATAATTTAAATTATTTTATAAATTACACACGATAGTCTTATATTAAGTCTCATCAGCCAGTGCTTCTAAATAAATTCATTCAATAGACTTAATGAACATCAGACAACACTCTCCAAGAGAAAATTGGCCCTCTGTTAGTCTTAACTAGAATATGTCACAAGCATAATTAAAAATGACATACAACACTTTGGGAGACTGAGGTGGCAGATCATGAGGTCAAGAGATTGAGACCATCCTGGCCAACATAGTGAAACCCCGTCTCTACTAAAAATACAAAAATTAGCTGGGTGTGGTGGTGCACGCCTGTAGTCCCAGCTACTCGCGAGGCTGAGACAGGAGAGTCACTTGAACCCGGGAGGTGGAGGTTGCAGTGAGCCAAGATTACACCACTGCAAACCAGCCTGGCGACAGAGTGAGACTCCGTCTAAAAAAAAAAAAAAAGGCAAACAACAAACAAACTCATGCACATTTCGTTGGCTTGAGAATATCAAATCCATCGCAAGCTACTTGAAAACTGCATCAACTCTTCTAATAAATCAGGAGTGCATTTAATCACACAGCAGAAATTTAGCCCAAAACCTTCGAGCCGTGAATTAGGATGGAGCCAGCACCTTCCCCAACCCCTTTGCTCAAGTAACATTACATAAGAGGCTGCCAGTCTCTCTCCTGTCTACTGGAATTCCAGCCAAGATGAAGCATTACAGGAATTGAGTCAAAGTAAAATTGAGTCATCTGATCTGGAAATTCATTTTTAGTTTCAGGTCTTGTAAGTGGAAGAGTCTTCTGAGGTCACCTAAGGAATAGAGGGGACTAGGGATGGGGAAAGGAGGTCCCGGAGGGCACTCTGTTGTATGGTGTGTTCATGACCACACAGCTTGGGGAGAAGAGCTCAAGCTAGAACTCAAGTCTCCTAACTCCTTGTCCAACTCTTTCCACTGGAATGTACTGGCCCCTGTTGAGTATGTGCTATTTTGATTATTTTTAAGTAGGTACCTTTGGATGCAATCTTAAAAAGAATGAATTCTCAGGTTTCATTTTTATTTTTATTTTAAGTTCCAGGGTAAACATGCAGAATGTGCAGGTTTGTTACATAGGTAAACGTGCTCCACAGTGGTTTGCTGCACCTATCAACCCATCACCTAGGTGTTAAGCCCAGCATGCGTTAGCTATTTTTCCTAAAGCTCTTCCTCCCCCAACCCAACTTGCCAAGAGGCCGCAGTGTATGTTGTTCCCCTCTCTGTGTCCATGTGTTCTCATTGTTCAGCTCCCACTTATAAGTGAGAACATGCAGTGTTTGGTTTTCTGTCCCTGAGTTAGTTTGCTGAGGATAATGGCTTCCAGCTCCATCCATGTCCCTGAAAAGGACATGATCTCATTCCTTTTTATGGCTGCATAGTATTCCACAGTGTATGTCTACCACATTTGCTTTATCTAGTCTATCATTGATGGGCATTTGGGTTGATTCCATGTCTTTGCTAGTGTGAATAGTGCTGCAATGAACATATGTGTGCAACAGGTTGCATTTTTTAACTGAGGATAACAGGTGGCTGTGAATAATAATCCAGCCTTTGGGAAATATATCAGCATCAGTCTAGTTTGTGATTGTTTTGACCTAAAAGCCATAGATCTCTTGCTGTCCATCATTCTGGAAAAAATCCTGTAACAGGCAATGAGGCTGGCTTCAAATGAAGTAAGGGGGAGTCAGTATTCTTTTTTCTCTGGTATAGAAGTGGTCTCTCCCTTGGTAGAAATAAAGGAATCATCTATAACATTTTATAGTGCTGGAGAAATAAGCTGCTCCTAGCAAGGCAGAGACTACTTGGGAGCAAAACAGGAGACGACACAGGAAGAGAGCGTAGGGCAAGACAGCCACAGAGGGGCGTTTGAGGAATTCTGTGCACCGTGCTCTCTTTCCATTATTTCTGAACCACCAGTAAAGCTCATTAAAAATTATAGACTAATACTTATGGCTATGCTCTAAAAACCTCAAGATACATGCACAAAGACATTCAGTGCAGCATTGTCTATAAAAACAAATGAGCAAAGTATCTATCAATAAGGGACTATTAAATCAGGCATGCTACAGCCATGTGAATGAACGTTATGCAGTCATAAAACATGAGTGATGTCTGTACATACTAATATAGAAAGATCTCAACATATATGTGAAAAGGCAAAGCAGTTTTTTTTTCTTTTCAGTAGGTGGGTTAGGAGATAGTAGTTTTATAGGTAGATAAATGGATTCATTGTATATACATAACTTTTCTGTACATGGAATCTCCAGAAACTTTTTAACTGTGCTTATTACAAATTTCTACTTGGATAAAGAACCCAGCCCACCAACGAACACAATGAACAAGGTTAGAACCTGCATTGTCCAAGCTGAAAAAAACACAACTGTTTCTCTGGTCAGTTTGTTTTGGGGTTTTTTTTTTTCTGTTTTTTTGTTTTTTTTTAGATGAGATGGAGTCATGCTCTGTCAGCAGGGCTGGATTGCAATGGCACAATCTCGGCTCACTGCAACCTTAACCTCCCAGGTTCAAGTGATTCTGCTGCCTTGGCCTCCCAAGTAGCTGGAACTACAGGCATGTGCCACTAGGCCTGGCTAATTTTTTTGTACTTTTAGTAGAGACAGGGTTTCACCATGTTGGCCAGGCTGGTCTCAAACTCCTGACCTCAAGTGATCTGCCTGCCTTGGCCTTCCAAAGTGCTGAGCCACTGCGCCCAGCCCTCTGGTCAGTTTTAAGAGCACAAACCTACAAGGAAATGAAGTTCTAGGTCATGTCTAAGTAGAATTCAACTGAAAGGACTGAGACATTTGTAGACTGCACCTTCCATTCTACCCCCTTCACCCTTTGCATAAATCTGTCTACTCCAGCAAACCGTGAATTTCTTAGGTGGCAACCTTTCTCCTCCCAATTCTTTCAACAATTGCTTATGAAATATCTACTCCACTTCAGGACAAGGATCTGGAAATACACATGTAATATTTGATCCCTGGCTTCACAGAATGCAGTCTAGACGTGGCTGGGGCCACCTAAACAGATGTCTCCTTACAGTTCAGTGTGTTGGATGCTAATGTGAAAAAGTTTGGGTGGGAAGAAAAGTAGTTATCAGAGGAAGAACAGAGTCCAGTGACCAAGTACTAAGTGTGTTTATCAGCAGTGAATCAGCGGGAAAGGTTGCCTCCAAAGCAAGGCTCTGATGTAATGAAAGGATTTCAGAGAACCAGGGCAGGCTAATCTCCAAGAAACACTAATAAAAATGCTCACTTAAATCAAATGTTCTGAACACCAGCACATAAATACCCTTCTTTTAGTGTTTATCACTGTAGGCAGCTTCGCTATGAAAAGAGAAAAGGTTGAGATAAACGAGTTAATTAAGCTGCCAGGTCTAGACCAGTGGGAGTGATTCTTTATCCTCCTTTCCAGCAGGCAGTCCATCTCAAGTTTCCAGGAGCAGAGCACACTCACTGCATCCCCTTTTTTCCCTACGGTTAAGGGACAGTGTCATTCCTGAGTGGTGACAGCAAATGACTAAGAACTACGTGTTAAGCCTATAACTGTCCAAAAACCTCAGGCCAGACTACCCTAAGGAGTGTGAATGTTCTAGAACGGGGTCCCCAGCCCCTGGGCCACGGACTGGTGCCAGTCCATGGCCCGTTAGGAACTGGGCCGCACAGCAGCAGGTGAGCAGCAGGCAAGCGAGCATTACCGCCTGAGCGCCACGTCCTGTCAGATCAGCGGCAACAGATTCTCATGGGAACGCGAAGCCTACCGTGAACTGTGCGTGTGAGGGGTCTACCTTGGGTTCCTTATGAATATCTAATGCCTGATGATCTTCTGAGGTGGGACAGTTTCGTCCCGAAACCATTCCTCCCCAACCCCAGTGCATGGAAAAACTGTCTTCCATGAAACCAGTCCCTGGTGCGGAAAGGTTGGGGACTGATGTTCTAGAAGGCTGGAAAAAAACAGGAGCGACTATGGCCTTCCAATTCTGAATATTCCAGATACCAAGCGGAGGTCCAATATGGCCTCTCTGAGGCAGGGACTATACCTTACTCATTCCTGTGCCCCTTGCATATGGTGCTAAAAGCTCTCCCATTTGTGGAATGAAAAATAATAATAAAAGCTCTATGCATTTGTGGAATGAATGAATGAACACCATCCTCTGTACTTGTCTAGCCTGTTTTGTGCAGAGAGTAAAACTTCAGTGAGGTCCTCAGGTAAGCCATGACACTATCAGTCCAATTATCTGCCAAGCTTTCCAAAGGCACCTTAGTTGTATCCCACACCTGTCTCTGGCTCCGCCCTGTTATTTGCTGACTTAACTGTCCTGGGGCAGGTGGCCAGGTTCAAGCCAGCTCTGCTGGGGCCTTGTGAGAATCACAAGCCAGAATGCTGAAAATGGTATTTTTTTAACCACATAGAAGTCTTATTTTTGCGTAGTTAAATGTATCTACTTTTTATTTCATGACTTTCAGGCTTTGTATCCTGTTTAGAGGGTTGGGACACTCTCAGTTATAAATTCACCAATTTTTTTCTAGGATTTCTATTTCATTTATTTTATACGTAATTACTTAATCCATAGGAATTGTGTGTGTGTGTGTGTGTGTGTGTGTGTGTGTGTGTGTGTGTTCTAAAAGAAACAAGAAAAGGATCTAGATTTATCTTTTCTAAATAGTTAGCTAGTTGCTCCAACATCAATTACTGGGGATCTTTCTTCTCACACCGATTTTTAAATGCTACCTTTACTATAAATAAATCCTATACACATTTGTTCACTATACTATAACTAGACATCACTCTAATTTTTTCCAACACTAAACTATTTTAATTAATATAGTTTCATATTGTGTTTTAAGATCTGGTAGGTCTGATCTCCCTTAATTACACTTCCTTTGTTTTTGAATTTCATATATTTCATTTTGCAAAATGAATAATAGTCTAAATTTGCCATGTCCCTAAAACAGACCTTGTTGCCATTTTAACTGCAATTTTATTTCTTTTATGCCGAGATTTAGGGGAGATGAACATTTTTACAATATTGTGCCTTATTATCCAAGAGCCTAGTATGTCTCTCCAATGACTTAAATCTTTTATGTTTCTCAGTAGAGTTTAAACATTTTTCCTCATATTGTGTCTGCATGTTACATTTAGCTTCAGATGTTTTACTCTTAATGTTTAATATGTTTAATTGCCATTTTATAAATTCTAAAAATTCCAAGCACCATTTCCTGTGCTTAGAATACTTTTCAACCACTTCTCTGTTTGGCAAATTCCACTTGTTCTTCAAGGCCCTATTCAAATATCACTTGCTTTGTAAAGTCTTCCTTGGCCCCATATCCAATCAGGATGCACCAGTATCCTTCCTCTGATCTCCTGAACATCTTGTATGTAACACCATCACGCCACTGGTCACGTTGTAGTGCAACTTCTGCGGACAGGTCTCGCACCTTCATTATTCTGGGAACTCTATAAGGAAAGGAGCCCTGAGCCCGGCTCATACCAAGCACTCAGTGCCATAATCATAGAGCATGCTTCTTCATATTTCAGTAGTGTTTTTGCAGTGCTAACAATGATAATGTTGATAAATGGTACAATTTGGAACAATGTGATTATGGTTTATTTTTTCTTCCTTAAACATAAGCCATGTTTAAAAATGCAGAAAATTATCCCATAATGAGGAATCATAAATAATTAAAAAATGAAAAATAGGGCCGGGCGCGGTGGCTCAAGCCTGTAATCCCAGCACTTTGGGAGGCCGAGACGGGCGGATCACGAGGTCAGGAGATCGAGACCATCCTGGCTAACACGGTGAAACCCCGTCTCTACTAAAAAATACAAAAAAAAAAAACTAGCTGGGCGAGGTGGCGGGCGCCTGTAGTCCCAGCTGCTCAGGAGGCTGAGGCAGGAGAATGGCGTGAACCCAGGAGGCGGAGCTTGCAGTGAGCCGAGATCCGGCCACTGCACTCCAGCCTGGGCGACAGAGCGAGACTCCGTCTCAAAAAAAAAAAAAAAAAAAAAAAAAAAAGAAAAATAGATAGATTCTTTTCCTGGTATGTATTTCAGCTGAATGTAAATAGGCAGCATTGTAACAGTAAATAGAGCATCCTCTGGCATGAACAAGACCTGAATTTAAATCCTGGGTCAACCACTTATTAGCTAGATGATGATCTCAGGAAAGTTTCTTCATTTCTCTATGTCTCATTTTCTCTATCTGTAAAATAGGCACAATAAATATCTTCATAGAAGGCTAAGAGACATTTCAAATGTCCAAAATACTGGATTTCCTCCCCAAACCTGCCCCTTCTATACTCTTCCTTATTGCAAGAAATGATATACTATCCTCCCAGTTGCTGAAAGAATTGGAGAGATCTAAGATTCCCCTCTTTCTTCTACTTCATGTTGCCAACTCATCAGCAAGTTTTCTAAGCAATTCTTTAGAAACATTTCCAGAATCCAATAACTTCTCAACACCTGCTCTCCTCACATTTGGTCCAAGCCACCATCTTCTCTTATCTTGACCATTAGAGGAGCCTCCTAACTGGTCTTCTTGCTTCCACCCTTGCCTTACCATCTACATGTTGACTGAATGATCCTTTTAAACTACATCAAATCATGTCACAACTCTGCTCAGAACTTTCACCTAACTCACTCAATCTAACTCAGGGAAGAACTCAAATCATCACAGCAGTCTCAAGGACCAACTGGACACCCTCCTTCTCACAACTACCTCTCTGACTTCATCTCCATTCCTCTCCCGTCCTCTCTGATCCAGCCACACAAGCCTGCCTGCTGGACCTGACAGCTCTCAGGGCCTTGGAATTGCTCATCTCACTGCCTAAAAAACTCTTTACCAGATATCTTCGTGACCCCTCACTTCCTTCAGGTCTCTGCTGAAATGTTGCTTTATCAAAGAGGCCTTCCATTATCGCCCCATATGCAATAGCACCTTCCCCACCCTCTCACCTCTCTAATAGTCTCCATTCTACTTTTTTTTATTTTTTCACAGTACTTTACACCACCTATAATATGTTTATATGGTAAGTGGTCGTCACACTCCCAACACCTAGACCACTTAGTAGGTGTTCAACTCATACTTTTGGAATAACTGAAGAAATGAATACATTCTTGCCAACTATAATTCTACAGTTTATATAAAGCATCTAGCCACAGAATAGATTCTCCTAAAATAAGTAGTCACAAGGAACTGGTGAAAAAAACTCACCCATCCCTGATGCCCATGCTCATTACTCACCCAATGCTTAAGTGATTCAAAATAAAGATTCCTTTGTTTTACACAGAACAACACGAACAAAAAAATTCTTCCTGGAATCCATTAGAGATTGCCAACCCCAAACCTCTTTTCTACATTTTTTTGACTTTTAAAAATTATGCCTCTGTCCCCTCCCTCCTTCCCCCAGACTCTGGGACTCCTCTCCTTCTGTTCATTCCTATTTGGAGCTGAAAGCCAGAAATAGCTGTTTACCTCATTGTCCTCATTTCCCTTCATTGTTACCATTCAGTTCTCTGGTGGCTTCCCTGTTGTGGATGTTTTTTAAATGAATTCCCAATAAGTTGAGAAAGAAAAGTATCAGTAAAGACCCTGGACACAGTCTAAAGTAAAAATATATTATGTGATATTTTCTTCAGGAAAAACTATTTAAAAATTGACCCTAACACAGTTTCTCCATTTATACATATATCATGTAATATTATTCTCAAAAGTAATAATGTTAAAGAGCTGGAGAAAGAACACACCATACGGAAGAAAGGACTAATTGTGTTTATTTAAAACACGAATAATAATAATTATGCATGTTCAGCTCTTCCTCCTACAAGCAAGCCTATAAAAATTATCTAACAAAGGACTCAAACAACATGATCTCCAATCATTCAGCAAATCATTTTTGCATGCTTGACCCACAACTCCTGCTTTCATTTTTATTTTAATGCAGGGTTCAATAATACAAAGGCTTTTATAGGTTCATCTACTAAATAAGGATTTACCATCCAAAACTGATTTTTTAACGGGCAATTTCCTTATAGTGGTAAATGCAAATTAGATAATTTTCCCATTAAAATCATACAATATGCTAGAAAAGATAAATCTCTAGCACAGTGGCATAAAATCAAGTAGGTTGTGAGTCCAAAGATAACCACAGGTAAACCGAACTGAACATCTTAAAGCTAATATGAAACTATATTAACCAGAAAAACTGGAGCCATTCCCATGACGATGAAGGTCCCAAAGGCACTAAGCATTTCCTTCCCATGATAGTTGTCTCTGGATAATTTAACCCAACAGAATAAAATCATCATGTGAATTACCTCAAAAATAAAAAGCAAATATTCTAAAATTTTATTTTGATTTGACTTTATGCTAAATGTTGTTAGTCTCTGATAGCAATGATACCCCAGCATACCAACCTGCCATTTGGGAAAATAGCCTCAAAATGTGCTGGATTGAAGAGAAGGAAATAGGCAGCCCAAGATTTAAGTTTATATTTTGAGGTAGATAATCTACAAAGTAGCTAATACTACAGGCAGATACTCAGCTATCGATCAAAAGTCGATCTTTTAAGGCCAAGGAATACAGTGACACCATAAGGCATGCTGGCTAGAAACACTACCAGTTAGAAAGTCCACAGTCTCAATTTGCCTAGGATAGCCCCAGTATACACCGATTGTCCCAACATCCCAGCAGATTTAACATTTGTCCTAGATAGAAGTATCCCACGTGGAATTACAACTTATATAGTTATGTAAATATATACTTATATGTGAGCCATAAATGTCTATCAGCCCGTCTGTCCCAACCTCAATTAACCACAAATTCTAATGTCCTTTAATATTTTTCCACCCAAAAACCATGACAATCCTTACTGCAGAGGGCTCAATAACTATTTGTTAAACGACTTCATTAACTAGTATATTAGCATCCTCAGCCCAGGAATAGACAGGATTTTAAATTAATCTGGATGCTGCAAGAGAGAGGTTCAATAAATACTAGCTGATTGAATCTCGGTGAGAAAGGGTGACAGATTAAGAGTTCAGCACTGTCTATTATATTGTTGTCTTGCTTGCTGTTAAGATATTTTCAGATATATGGTTGCCAGTTCTCTTTTGGGGAGAAGGGAAGCAAGAAAGCGTATCTTTTCTTAATTGTTGGATCTCTTTTATATCTGACATAAATTACAGCCCCACTGCCTTCTATTCCATTCTCAATAAGAAGAAAATTTCTCCTTGACACACACACACATACACACACACACACACACACACACACACACACACACACACACACACACTGACTTAGTGCTTATAGCTCAAGAACTGGTCTAAGAATTGGTTTTACTACAAATTCAAGGATACGTACATCAAATGTATAAGAATAGTTGCCTGTGGTGAATAGGTAATGAAATGAAATAATGGAGACAAAATAATCAATATATTAGACCACAGTAGGGCCTGATGGACTGGACTGACAATTATAGTAAACCATTACCTGAGAAGTGTGATTAACTCAAGCTTGTCTACATAAGTTCCCAAAAATGAAGAAAAAAAACCAAAACATATTGCAGTTCACAGATACAATGTGGGAACAATTCAACCTTCTGAAAATCTTTGCTGAAACATATGACACTCCCACATGTGAGATATTGATGTCCAAAATGATCTCTCTCATGTAAAAAAAAAATCTGTTTATTGAATCAGAACCATTTATTTTAAATGCAAAAAAGAACTTCCAGGAAATGTAGTGTTTTGCTGTTTTGATATTAAATACTAACACTAATAATGGCTAAACTTGGCTTTCAAAGATAGTTTCTCCTTTCCTCGATTTAATAAACTTCTTGGGAGTCCTGTAACTCAAAGACAGGAGAAACTGTAGTTGATACAGGCCAGAAAAATGGCCCCCAGATCACACCAAATAAGAACTCTTAGTGCACTAATCTTTACAACATCACCATGAAAGAAACTGATAAAGCTAGAGTGATGCTTGGGACAAGAGGTCCAGAGTGGTGGGCAAAAGTAAGAGAGAAGAAAGATGAAATGAAGGAGAAGTCTCCCATTTATCAACTAGCAAATACATTTTAAGCCCTGCTATAGGCATCAAAGCTCAAGAAATCGGCCCAAAAAATATAATAAGTGTGGTTGATTCCTATTGTCCCTCCGCCTACATTCTAACCTTGGCCCTAACCCCATGAATAAGCCATGTTTAGCAGAGGGCTTTGCTGCTACTCGAGGAAGCAGATGGCAGCCCCTATCGCCTCTCTGCCCCAGCTTGATACTGCCCAGGCTCTCGGCTCAGTCTGCAACCAAAATTCCTCATGCCAAAGTTAGGACATTTCAAACTTGTCATGCGCAACCACCTCTCTCATTCCTGCAATCTCAGCCATGGGAAGGACAGCCTCCTCTCCCTTCTCATCCCTTTCTGCCCTGTTTCTTCCCTCCTGCTGCCCATCTCTCACCACGGACAACCTTCCACTGTGCTCTGGAACTGCAAGCCCTTGTCAGTGAAAATCCCTACATCCTCAGCCTTTCCCCCAAGTGCCCTCTCCACCTCCCAACTCCACTGAGAGCTGGTTCTCCTCTCCCTGAAAAACATGTCATCTGGCAGCAACAGGCTTCCTAAGTTCAGTGCTCACCATGCTACTTCTTTTCATGCCCTTTTCCTTGGAAAGGCCTTCCCTCCATCCTATTCTTTTTCACCTGGCTAAGTCCAACTCATTCTCCAAGAAAACAACTCTACTTTCTTTAAGAAGCCTCACCTGATATGGTTGCCACGCCCACAGCTAACTCGATGCCACTCTTTGGTATTACCGTAATTCTCTCTCTATCCCATATGCGCTCTCTCGCTCTCTCTCTCTCTCTCTCTGAACTCAGGATATCCTTTTATAAATATGTGTGTAGTTGTCTTCGCCATAAAACTGTGAGCTCCTTAAGGTATATACCGGGCCCTATTAACTAATTGCTGGCATGTAACAAGTATTCAATAAATGTTCATCAGATAAATGAATAAAAATCTACGTCCCTGACTCCAATAAGTGAAATGAATGAGTAGGGATTAAGTGGACATTTTTCCCTTTATTGGATTTTTCTCTAAAACTAATAATGGCTAAACTTGGCTTTCAAAGATAGTTTCTCCTTTCCTCGATTTAATAAACTTCTTGGGAGTCCTGTAACTCAAAGACAGGAGAAATTGTAGTTGATACAGGCCAGAAAAATGGCCCCCAGATCACTATTTAATCTATTAAAGCTGTTCTTACTTAGTACCAAACAACATAAAGATATAGCCAAAGAAAAGCCAACCACCTTCCCTCCTCGTCCTTACCTTTGAGGTAGCCACTGTTAAGCGCTTGTTGTGTACTGTTCTATGATTTTTTCTCTGCTCATGGAACACACACATATGCACACAGAGGGGTTTTTCTCAATTTACAGAACTGGGATCATATATGACATAGATTTTATTCTAAAACACACTCTTTTCACTTAACAATGTATCATGGCCATCCCTCCAGACCAATGCATATGGGCCTCACTCACTCTTTCTAATAACTGTGTAATAGTCCACATGTATGCACCACAATCTGGTCACTCATTCCCCCAGTGGATGAACAGTCAGGTTGCTTCCAGTTTTGTGGAAGTTTTGAAAACAAAGTTAGCAAAACTGATCTAAGATTTTGACAGCATATATGAGTTCTTTCCCTGCCAGGGCAATGGAATCTATCCACACACACCTGGGCCTTTTTCCTCATAACTCAAGCTTCTGAAAAGCCAGCAGTTTCATCGAGTGATTGCTTCTTTGTAAAGTGCTTGTTTTCTGCATGTGTCTTGCATGGTATATGTATTTACTATTTATTGAACCGGACCAAAAGCTAACCAGAGAGAAACTGTCTGGAAGGGTTTACGGGATGCACTGTTTGCCATTAATTCTAAGGATTTGACAGGAAGGAAGAAAATAGGAGATTTTCATTTTTAACTTTATATAATTCCAGCCTGTTTGAATTTAAATATACTGTATTAATTTATAATTTAATATTTTAATAGATAGGTAAGTTAACATCGTTTTGTTGTATTAATACATTGATAGTGAATTTTTTTTTTTGAGACAGTTGCCCAGGCTGGAGTGCAGTGGCATGTTCTTGGCTCACTGCAACATCCGCATCCCAGGTTCAAGAAATTCTCCTACCTCAGCCTCCAAGTAGCTGGGACTACAGGTGTGCGAAGCCATGCCCGCCTAAAGTTTGTACTTTTTTTTTTTTTTTTTTTAGTACAGATGGGGTTTCACCATGTTGGCCAGGGGGGTCTTGAACTCCTGACTTCAAGCTGCCTTGGTATCCCAAAGTGCTGGGATTAGAGGCATGAGCCACTGCGCCCAACCTGAGAATGGATTTTAATATATTACTTTTATAACTTAAAAATAGTTTTTTTGAAAGCTTGCAGGATGATCCAGACCCTGCATTAGAGAAAATAAGCTCTAATTCAATGGCTCCCAAGTCTGCCTGTACATAAGAATTAACTGGGGCTTATTAAAAATGCAGATGACCAGGCCTAACCTGAATATTCTGATTTAGTAGATCTGAAGCAGAGGCTTGGTATCAGTACCTTTGATAAATACTCCAGATGAATCTTGTGATCCTGCCATAATGGGACTCCACTGTAATCTAATGGTCCTTAGAATCACTTTTCACATATTTTGGGACTCTACCTTTAGTGTTTAAGAACCATTAGATCTGGAATGAGGCCTGGGAATCTTTATTTTTAAAAGGCTGCCTAGACAATTCTCCCCAGGTGTGGAAACTCTATTCTATGTGTTATAATTTCCTCTAGCTGGTAATTCAAAAATCAAAATATAATGGATCCATTTTGGTCTCCAGTGGAAAAATACAACACCAAGTTACAAGTCTTTGATTAGAGTATCCTAAAATACCGCAAGTTGGGAATGTCTTAGCTTGCTCTATCATAAAATTAAAGAATGCTTTTAATTGTTAGTTTGAATAGTGAACTGAATTTTAATACTTTTCTCTTAAAATTTTTAAAACTATAGTTGCTTTTCTTATGAGATTCAATTGATTTGTTTGTTTGTTTGTTTGTGATAGAGTCTCAGTCTGTCACCCAAGCTGAGAATCGCTGAGTGCAAAGGCGCAATCTCAGCGATTCTCATGCCTCAGCCTCCCGAGTAGCTGGGATTACAGGCGTGCACCACCATGCCCAGCTAATTTTTGTATTTTTAAGAGTGATGAGGTTTCACCACGTTGGCTAGGCTGGTGTTGAACTCCTGGCCTCAAGTGATCCATCTGCCTCAGCCTCCCAAAGTGCTGGGATTACAGGTGTGAGCCACCACACCCGGCCAACTGATTTCATTGTTTTATTTTCTTTTTTTAAAACCAACCAGGGACATTTAATTTAAAAAATATAAGCAAGTTATCCAGGAACTAATCTGCTAAGCAGAGTTGTCCCCAAGAGGATGAAGCTCTGCTGGCTGGCTCTGACATTCGATTCAGACTGAAAACACAGTAACTCCTCTGGCCCTTGCTGGGAAATGTCCTGCCCAGGCCATGGGCAGCAGTCTAGTGTAGCTGACCTCCCTCAAGGCCCCCAAACACATGATCCCACCAAAGGCTTAAACAGGGGAAACTCACAAGCAGGCAGACAGCACACCTGAGACACAAGGACAAGTAAGTCAAGCAAATGGGACTGACTTCTGCACCCCCTTAAGGGGGGCTGTTTTCAACTTTTTTCTTTTCTTTTTTTTTTTTTTTTTTTTTTTTGAGATGGAGTCTTGCTCTGGCACAATCTCGGCTCACTACCACCTCTGCCACCTGGGTTCAAGCTATTCTCCTGCCTCAGTCTGTTGAGTAACTGGGACTATAGGCATGCGCCACTGTGCTCAGGTAATTTTTGTATTTTTAGTAGAGACGGGGTTTCACCATATTGGCCAGGCTGGTCTCAAACTCCTAACCTCGTGATCCACCCACCTCGGCCTCCCAAAGTGATAGGATTACAGGTGTGACACTGCGCCCAGTGTTTACAACTAAAAAAAAAAAAGAAAATTCTAATCCTACCACAAGCTACAAGCCTAGATATTAGAAATAAGCAGAGATCATTTTAAAAATCAAGAGCATTTATCTTTCCAAGGGTTTAAAGAACTTCCTATTGATAAATTAGGTACTTAAGTAGACACATTAAGTTTCTGGTCCTATAAGCTTATCTCCAGGAGTACAGACAAGAGCAGATAACTGAATTGGAACACCATAGTGAGGCCTACAGTTTTGAAATCTTTTATAAAAATTAATGACAAAAATACACACTTTTCTAGACAAACTCAACTCAGTAACTACTAAGCACTCTACTAACCTTTTAGAATTTTTTTCAAATTCACATAAATAAAAGTGCTGCATAAAAAGATACTTAAAATCCTCAGTCTTTGGTAATATCTAGGAAGTTCTGGTTCTCAACACTGAAAAAGGAAGAAAAAAACTAGGAATATCAAATTAACAACATCTAGTATCAGTGGCCTTGTTTTCCACACTTTGTCAGTACCAAATGCCCACCAAGATGTTTCTAAATGTATTGGAAATTCCAAGTTACTTACCAAGGCTATTTCCTTTAAATGTCATGTCTAGGCCATTCTCTCTCTCTTCTTAGCAAATCAATGATTGTGATGTCTATTACAATATTTGAAGGACTAATAACAGAAGTAGTAAAACAAAGTGGATGTGATCAGAATCCGACAGACTTGGGTAGAAATCAGGATCTGCCATTTACCAAGTTTAGCTCAGGCAAACTTTATAATCTCTCAAAACCTCAATTCCTTCATCTGTAAAATGGCGAGGTAATAACAATATCTACTTGATTGAGTCATTGTGAGGATTAAATGATGTAATACATGTAAAGTACCTGACACATAATAAATATACAATAACTGATATTTATTATTATAGGTATTTTTCTCTCTACTAGGTTAGTCAGACTTTAAACTGTTAAATGCAAGATTACCAACAATAAGACAACTGAGTGAAATGTCTATAGCTGACTCCAAAACATCCTGCTTGAAACTGGGTTGAAGAAGAAATGTTTGAGAACTCAGCCCCATTCCAGGACTTAGGGCCCCTTGGAATCTCTGGGGTCATCTTATTTTGCATTCTCAAATAAACCCCAGAGACCCTGGAATAGGAGGGGCCAGAGACTAAATGAAATTGGTGTGACGGCCTAACGAATTTGATGCTTCCTAGGGCATACCAAGATTCCCCATAGTTACTTGGTCCCTACAGTGTGCAAGGTTCTGCACTAAGAGTTTTGGGTGCTTTAAAGCTGAATCAGAAATGGACTCTGACCTCAGAGAGATTTACAACTTGTAAGAGATATTCTCCATATGTTCCTTGTGGTACTTTGGACAGCGGTCAGCACCCAAAGCCTCAGTCTTAGAACATAGTTCAGAGATTGTTCTGATTCCATCCATATACACACCAAGTCCCTTATGGTGTTAGCTGTTCCATGCTCTTTTTTCTTTCTCTAATATACCTGAATATAGGCATGAATAGGCAGGTAGTATCTCAGAGCCCTATGTCACCTCTGTATCCTGGTATCTACAATATAAATTCTGTCATTCCACCAAGCCCTTTCCACCCCATTTCTAGGTACAGATCCAACCAACCATATTGCCAGAGCAATCATCAACAAAGATCAGATTGGTTGAAAAGGAATTAAAACATTCTGGATAGAGATTACTTTAGTCTATATTATACGCTCCAGGATGAACTCTGAAAAGCAGCGCTTAATTATCCAACACATGTTATCAAATTCCTAAACTCCTTCCAAAAAGCAGGGTTAGCGCTTCGGAGTTAAAACAACAACAACAACAACAAAAACTCTGCAACTCCTCTTACAGGTTGTCTTCAGGGTATCAAAAGGGGTGGCACTTACTGCTTTGCAAATACACTTTCTAAAAATAATCAATATTTTCCTTAAACGCTTATGGCAAAGCAACCAATTCACTTCATTTTAATTGCTCGCAAGCTGCACAATGACTTGATCTCTTTAATATTTCACTCATACTAGCAGTCACTGAGCTATGACTAACCCGCTCTCCCCAGCATCGTCGCTGGCTCCAGATGGCAAGAAATACATTCCCTTTATTCTTGCCTGAAAAGCAATTCTGATTTTTTTTTTCTTCCACCCATTTCACCTGCAGTAATTGTTTTACTCCAGAAAGAAAATGGGTGAGGAGTGGAAGGAGAGATTCATGCAGAGGGGAGCACAGGTGGGGAATTTACTTTTTTTTTTTTTTTTTAAATGAGGTGTAAGCACTGCAGCTTTAAATCGTGCTGCATCAAGCCCTGGATTTCTTCCATAGCCGAGCTGCAAAATGGTAACTAGAAAGGAGGAAAAAATACCTCTTCCTCCCTCCTGGCCAGCCCTTCCACAGATCCCGGCAGGGCAGCCAGCGCGAGCCCATCCCCCACGCCTCCCAGCCCAGACGCGCGGCGGGCACAGGTGAGCCGGGCGCCGACCTTGGCCCTTGGGCTCGCCCACATCCGGGGATCAAGGTCAAGGGCGAGGGCTTCCTTCCCCTGCCCCCGGCCCCCGGCAGCCCCGAGCCCGGGGATCCGCTGCCAAAGTTTCAGGCCGGGCTGGGGCCGGCGCGGCTGTCGCAGCCCCCTCCGCCCTCCCGCACCTGTTCGGCCCGCCGGGGTCCGTGGACGGTGCCCACCTGGTCCCCACTCACCTCTGGCTGACATGGTGCAGGCAGCGGGAGCCGGAGCTGGAAGGCGTTGGACAGCCCCGCAGGACGCGGGGAGGAAGGCAGCCCCGGAGCGCCCGCCCGGCCCCGGCGCCCTCCGGCTCGCGGTGCGGGGACGCCGCCCGCAGGACACCTGGCCGCCCGCTCCGCGCAGCAAGGCCGACGGGCGGGGACGCAGCGGCCGCGGAGACCCGCCGGGCGCGACAACGCTGACACCCGCGGCCGCGCTGGGCGGGGCGCGCCTCCCCCGCCCCGAGCCGCCGGGGCCCACCCGGGTCCAGCAGCCGCCCTGCCGCGGCGCCGGGCGGGGCTCTGTCCCCGAGGAACGAGGGTCTGCGTCCTCCCGGCTCCCCGCCCGGCTTCTTAATAAGAGGAAAAATAACGTGGGTGCTCCGAATGGCTCTCCAGCTCTCTGCTTTGGTCCCAGAGAGAGAGAAAGCAAGAAAGGGCCGTTCGTTCCTTCCCCTAAGTGATGCCCTTGACAGGACAGCAAAGACCACGGTCGCCTAAGGGGGCTTAGCCCGCAGTCCACACTCGGGGACCGACCCACCAGCCCCTCCGAGTCGGCCGGGCTCTCGGAAAGCCTGTGGGCGGGGTGGGATGGGGCGGGACTTTTCCTCCAGCGACCCTCGAGTCAGCGCCGGGCGTCAGGGTCCCCCCACCCAGCACCGGGTCTTAAGCCAACAGACACTCAAGGGAGGTCTGTGCATACACTTGATTTACTGCATCAACTCTGTAAGAGTTGGGGCTGGGCCGGGCTGGTGACCACTCTGAACAAATCCACTTTTTCTGTGTGTCAGGATAAAAAGGAGAAAATACAAGAAAAATCTCTTAGTGCCCTGGAGGTTTATCAACTAGGGCTTCATGCTAATAAGCAACATAATAAAAAGCCACCAGATCCAGAAATTCTAACTAAAAAGGTGGGATTCCACTCTCACGCCCTGTCCTCTCTTCCTCTGTGCACTCTCAAAACAAATGTACGGTGGCCGGGCGTGGTGGCTCACTCATGTAATCCCAGCACTTTGGGAGGCTGAGGCGGACGGATCACTTGAGGTCAGGAGTTCGAAACCAGCCTGGCCAACATGGTGAAACACTGTCTCTATTCAAAAAAAAGAAGCAAATTAGCAGAGCTTGGTGACCAGCGCTTGTAATCCCAGCTACTCGGGAGGTTGAGGTACAAGAATCGCTTGAGGTGACAGAGTAAGACTCCATCTCAAGGAAGGAAGGAAGGAAAAGAAAGATGTTCTAGTTATTTTCTATGTTGGCACTGCCTAAATCCATCCTGATGTGGTGAGAATTGTATAATAGTTCTGACAATTCAGAAATATTAAAAAATAGGTGACCGTAATTCTTTCAGAAAAAATAATTGATGGATAACTGAGCATTGTTGAAAAAAACCCAACCAAATGATTATGTGGGAAAGGAAATACTAGAAAAAAGATTTGTAATGGGAATAGAAATTCTCAGATTCAAATGCCAACTACAAAAATCAACTCATTATTTATCCATCTTGACAACATCCCTTTCACTGTCTTTTAGGCAGAAAACTTGCCAGTGAATCACAATTCAGTTGCTTTAGTCTCAAAACAACTCTCCCCTCCCACTATCCTCATTCCATGCTTAACCTTTCTTAGGTAAAGCATGATCACAGGAAAGCCTGGTTGCCCTGCCTACATCCAGCCTCCAGCTTCCAGCCTCCACCGCCTCCCTACCACCCACCCCCCAGGTTTATTTTACCTATTACCTTGAGAATAATTTTTCTATTTATAACATGACATAGTTCATGTTCTACTATGAGGTTATACTCCAAAACCTCTAGTGGGTCCTCACTGATCTCCAGATACAGACTCAACATTTCAAAGTGTCTTCATCTAAGCAATGAATTCATCCAGCAAAATTTTATTGAACACATACTATGCACCAGTCTCTGGGGTAGATACTAGGGTTACAATGGTGAACAAGACATGATCTATGCCCGCATAAAGCTTGAAGTTCACTGAAATTTTAAGGTCTTTCATAATCTATGCTCTCCTACCTCGCCAGTGCCATCTCTAGCTACTCCCTACTCAAACATTTTACTGTAGACATACTACTTTTCCCTCTGTTTCTCAACAAGATAATATGTTTCCTGCCTCTCTGCCTTTACTCATTCTCATTTTTCTTCCCCAATGGCTTCCTCCCCACCCAAATTAACTCATATAACATCTTATGAAAGGTTCTCCTTCTACCTTGACCCACATTGATCTCATTCAATCAACTTCTGTGGCATGCACTTTCAGAATCACCTGTTTTTACTTAATACACTGCTTTGTGTTGCTCTTTAATGGTTTCGTTTTAAGTCTTTTCTATCTCCCCAAATCTCCTTGAAATCAGGGACTTGGGCAGTCTTGTTGAATTTGTTCTGGAAGTATACAGAGCATATGTTGTATCAGATGTCATACTAGTAAGATAGAGAGGTCCCAGAATTGTGTGCCTTCTTTTTAATATTTATTTATTTGTTAGCTTGAGACAGAGTCTTGCTCTATCACCCAGGTTGGAGTGCAGTGACGCCATCTCGACTCACTGCAACCTTCACCTCCTGTGCTCAAGCAACTCTTATGTCTCAGCCTCCCGAGTAGCTGGGATCACAGGCACGTGCCACCCACCTGTCTAATTTTTGTATTTTTAGTAGAGACGGGGTTTCACCATGTTGGCCAGGCTGGTCTCAAACCCCTGGCCTCAGGCAAACTGCCCGCCTCGGCTTCCCACAGTGCTGGGATTATAGGCATGAGCCACCGCGCCCAGCTTATTTTTATTCTTTTAAGTAATATCTAGTCTTTTTCTCTAACTGCCACAATAGTTCTGGTTCTTATAAACTCACAGCAGAATTACAGATACAGTGGCAAAAGCCCAATAATGAACAGATCTTACTCTTGTCCTTAAGATGCTTGTAATAGACTACACAGATGATTATAAAATTCACTCCTAGTTTTAAGTCTCACATAAGGCGCCTTTCACAATACTGTTGGGCACACAGCAAGTACTCAGTGCATGCCTGACTGGCAGGTTGCAAAACAGTAACTTTGTTATCAAAGGTCATCTTTAGCTAAAAAGAGGTTTCCCTATGTATTTCGCTTTAGTCTTCTTCAGGTTAAGTATATATTTTAAAATATATGTGATTTTCTTACATTTTGGAGTTGTGATACACTGAAATGACTTTTTGGGGTCACTCACATCATCTCAGAATCTCTATAATCTCAGAAATCTGAAACCAATTCTTCCAATCATACAGCAACCAAGTTTGTTCATGGCTTGAATCTAACAAATGTCTCACCTGAAATAACTGAGAATACTCTAGAAATCATTGTAAAAGCAAATTGTAAAATGCAAGGAATTTTAGGAGATATAGTAAATGCCACTTTTTAAAGTCAGGAAATAAAGTACAGTCTATTGGTTGAAACCAGAAAGAAAAATGTATATAGACCAAAGGGATGAAACACATTCCAGTCTGTGTTTGAAAAAAAGAGGTTACTATTTGACTCTTATCAAAAATACTCTTTGAATTTCTAATGGAAGGAAAGGTAATGTACATTATTAACATTTTTTCTTTATTGATTTTTTAAATAATTGAATATTGAGTCTTACTCCCACAGCTTTTCAGCTGCCAACTCATCATCACTTCTCATTCTGAACCTAAGTTATTCTCATGAGTAGCATGAGAATAATTCTGCTTTCTGCATAACTTCAAGCTTAAAGGCACACTGAACTACTCAATGGTTCTTAATCAAATGCCTTTATAATACATACAACGTAATAGGCAATGAGGAAGTCCTGGCAAACAAGTTAGATAAGCCATATACAAGGTGGAGAAGCTAAGCCTGAGACTCTTCATTAAGCCAGCCCACTAAAGGGGGATAAAATGACCCCAGATTAGTCGTATCCCTGGCTCCTGAGAGAAGCAAACTAAAATTCTTTTTTAATAATTCTTTTTTAGTAAAAGTATCCAACAGTGGCTCATGCCTGTAATCCCAGCACGGGAGGCCAAGGTGGGAGAATCATTTGAGCCCAGGAGTTTGAGACCAGCCTGGACAACGTGGCAAGACCCTAACTCTACCGAAAAAAAAAAAAAATTTTTTTTTTAATTAGCCAGGTGTGGTGGCTTGTGCCTGTAGTCCCAGCTATTTGGGAGTCTGAGGTGGGAGGATCGCTTGAGCCCAGGAGATTGAGGCTGCAGTGAGCTATGATTGCATCACTGCACTCCAGCCTGGGTGACAGAGTGAGACCCTGTCTCAAAAAAACACAAAAACCTTTGTCAATGTAGACCCCAAGGATTCCACAAATAAAGATCAAGCAAAAATGGGGTCATAATAAAAGATGCCCAAATACACAGTAAAATAAGCCATGCTGAGTGAGAGTCAGCAGAAACAACAAATAGATGCAGAAACAACAAATAGATACTAAGTAGTTTGGGTATTATAATTCCCAGATAATACATATAAAACAAGAGATAAAATATATATAAAGTAACAAAAAAAAAAACAAAAGATACACATCACAAAACTGAGCCAACACTGGACTATCAAAAATGACAAAGTAAATTTCAAAAAGAACCAAATAGAAATAACAACTATCAACTATAGACATTTAAAACTCAATGAATGGATAAAACAGACAAACAGAACCAAAGAAAGAATTAGTGAATTGGAAAGTAGATATTAAAAAGCCACTAGAAATACAGCTCCAAAATATTGGGAGATGAATAATGCAAAATAGAGGTTAAGATATATTGACAATAGGATAAGAAGATCTAATTTGTAAATAATAGGAGTCCTAAGAAAGAATTTTAAAATGGAGAAAATACTACATTTGAAGAAAAAACAACTAAGAATATTATAAAATATATGTATCAATAAGGGAAATACAATATATACCAAGTAGGATGAATAAAAAGAAATCTAGACCTAGACACACTGTATTGAAACTGAACAACACTAAAAACAAAGATAAGATCTAAAAAGCAGTCACAGCGAAAGGACATAGCCTAGAAACAAACTAGATTGACAACAGACTCAAGGGAAATGATAAAAGCTATGAGACAATATTATTCTGATTAGCCTATAATTGTTCATTTAAAATTTCATGAATAGGCCAGGCATGATGGCTCATGTCTGTAATCTCAGCACTTTGGGAGGCCAAGGTGGGTGGATCACTTGAGGTCAGGAGTTCAAAACCAGCCCAGCCAACACGGTGAAACCCTGTCTCTACTAAAAATTTAAAAATTAGCTGGATGTGGTGGAGCATGCCTGTAATCCCACTACTTGGGAGGCTGAGGCATGAGAATAGCTTGAACTCAGAAGGCGGAGTATGCAGTAAGCCGAGATTGCGCCACTGCACTCCAGCCTGGGCTACAGAGAGAGACTCCATCTCAAAAACAAACAAACAAAACAAACAAAAATTGCATGAACAGCAAAAATATCTTTCAAAAATGAGGGCAAGATAGATACTTTAAGACAAACAGATATTGAGAGTACCACTAATAAAATTTCTGTATCGTTTATATATAAATATATTTATATAGAGTAAAATGACCACCATTAAAAGGTATGAGATAGAAGCAAGAATGAGGAAAAAAAAATTGTTTACATAGAAATAATTCCAACTAAATATCAATACATTTGAAATGAAGAACTAGGATAAAATGTGGTTCTTTGAAAATAATTAACAAAATGAATGATCTTTAGTGAAACTAAGAAGAAAAAGAAAGAATAAATAAAGAGTATTAGAAAGACACACTTAACTACAGTTAGAACAGAGATTTAAATGAGATTATAAACTGGAATTCTGCTTTTGGCTATGATGAAGTAAAAATTAGACTTGTCTTCCCAAATCAAACAACAAAACTGAAAAAAAATACATGAAACAACTATTTTTAGGTATTGGATAGCAGGCAGCCCAGGACAGTGCTTCTTGAGAAAAGGGAAGCAAATAAAGTGAGTCCTGTGAATGCCCTGGCTTCTGACTACAGGAAACTCCCAGGCTACAGGTGGAGGGAGGAGAAACCCAAACAGAGCTCAGTGGCCTCACTGAGTTTAGGAGACAGCAATCACGGTCCCAAGAGGCTGTGGTGGATGGAAGTTGTGGGATAAGTGCCTAGAGGAAACTATCTGGAGAAAGAGCTACAGGAATCTACAGAAGAGTGCTCTAGAGACCTTAGTCATCACTAAGTTGCACATATACAGGGTGAAAAAGCTGCCCATTTGTAGGGCTCCTACAACTGAGAAAAAAAGTTGGGCTGAACAATGAGAGACAGAGTTAAACAGAGTAATAAGTAATCTAGTCCAAAGCCAGGGCAGAATGTGAAACGTGGAAGGGCCTCTAACCTAGACATGAGGACTAGTGGCAGCATTTGGTAGAGCAGAGCAGAGATGTTAAATATTTTAGATGTAGGCTCTGCCATAAAGGAAATCAGTACAAGGGAACCAAGGCAGAGATAAGAATGGATTCTAGGCCGGGCGCGGTGGCTCAAGCCTGTAATCCCAGCACTTTGGGAGGCCGAGACGGGTGGATCACAATGTCAGGAGATCGAGACCATCCTGGCTAACCCGGTGAAACCCCGTCTCTACTAAAAAATACAAAAAACTAGCCGGGCGAGGTGGCGGGCGCCTGTAGTCCCAGCTACTCGGGAGGCTGAGGCAGGAGAATGGCGTGAACCCGGGAGGCGGAGCTTGCAGTGAGCTGAGATCTGGCCACTGCACTCCAGCCTGGGTGACAGAGCGAGACCCCGTCTCAAAAAAAAAAAAAAAAAAAAAGAATGGATTCTAGTCCCTAGCAGGAGCCAGGGGGAAAATAATGTACTAGCTGTCCAAAGGTGCCCACGCCAGGAACTAGTGTCCTGAAACAAACCAGGAAACACAGGTGTACTGTCCATTCTCACACTACTATAAAGATACTACCTGAGGCTGGGTAATTTATAAAGGAAAGAGGTTTAATTGACTCACAGTTCAAATGGCTGGGGAGGCCTCAGTAAACTTACAATCATGGAGGAAAGCAAAGAGGAAGCAAGGACCCTCTTCACATGGTGGCAGGAGAGGGAAAAGTGCAAGCAGGGGAAATGCCAGATGCTTACAAACCCGTCAGATCTCACGAGAACTCACTCACTATCACAAGAGCAGCATGAGGGAAACTGCCCCCATGATCCAATCACCTCTTTCCTTCAAAATGTGGGGATTACAGGTCCCTCCCTCTACACGTGGCGATTACAATTTGCAATGAGATTTGGGTGGGGACCCAGAGCTAAACCATATCCATAGGGTATTTGAGAATTAGATATGTGGAAGTTCAAAGGAATATCTAAGGGATTGGGAGAGGCAACTGGTTTATCCTAATCATCAAGGTTGTTCATTGGTTGCTGGATGGTGTCTCTTTAGTTCCAAGAGAGAGGTGAGACATATTTTTAAAAAATGACTAGATGATCATTCTGAATACCATAAATAGACCAGGAAGAGCACATTAGCCACAGTAAGTTCTCACTGTTCTGCAGATGAATCTATGGGATTATTGAAGACACATGTTTTACAAACCTTCTCAGTCACTGCTGCTTAGATATGTTAAATCATAGTGAAAGGAACCTACAAGCTAGTGATGGCACTGATACTTATATTATTGAACTGCTTCATTTAAATTCTTAAGTGACATATAGGATATATCATTTATGACTGAACTCCAAATCTAACATTTGTAAGGCATGAAACATTTCTCTAACCACTAGGACATCAACACTATTTTACAAAAATAATCAGAAAAGAAGCATCTAACACAAATTATGTTCCTAATATATAGGCAGAGAGCTGTTGCTAATAGTCAATGGAATGCCAAACTTCTGATGGGATGACATTAACATTTTGATTTGCTTGCAGATTAAAGCCAGTGAATAAAAGTAAAGGTCACTTTAAAGGAGTATAAAGCTACAGTGTACATAACGTGGCATAGGTAATCTCGACTCTACAGAACTGTGAAGCCTGAAATCCTACAATATAGAAGGGTATGAGGAAGACATCTCAGGATACTGAAGAGTGTTGCAGAAGACCCACAAATAGTCATGAGCATGAGATGGTGGACAACAAATCCATTTTTGGTGTGGGTAAAATCATTAGCGACACCTTTTTCTTTCTTTTTTCCAACAGTTTGAAGATGTGTCATTCCATTTTTTTTTTTTTATAATTTCTGTTAAAAAGACTGCAGTTGGTCTTACTGTTGTACCTTTGAAGGTAAAGTATATTTTTTCCTTTGTTAAAAAACGTATTTTCGGGCCGGGCGTGGTGGCTCATGCCTGTAATCCCAGCACTTTGGGAGGTTGAGGCGGGCAGATGACAAGGTCAGGGGTTTGAGACCAGCCTGCCCAACTTGGTGAAACCTCATCTCTACTAAAAATACAAAAATTAGCCAGGTGTGGTGGCACACACCTGTAGCCTCAGCTACTTGGGAGGCTGAGGCAGGAGAATCGCTTGAACTGGCAAGGCAGAGGTTGCAGTGAACCTAGACTATGCCACTGCACTCCAGCCTGGGCAACAGAGCAAGACTTAGTCTCAAAAAAGAAAAAAAATAGAATGTATTTTTGTAATACAGTCAGGTTCTCCCTCTGTCATCCAGGCTGGAATACAGTAGGGTGATCACAGCTCACTGCAACTTCACTCTCCTGAGCTCCCGCCTCCGCCTCCCAAGTAGCTTGAACTACAAGAAGGCCAGCTATTGGATGCCCAACTAATTTTTTTTTTCCTGTAGAGGTGGGGTCCAACTATGTTACCCAGACTGATTTTGAACTTCTGACCTCAAATGATCCTGCCACCTTGGCCTCCCAAAGTGCTGGGATTACAGGTGTGAGCCACCACACCGTGCCTAAAATGTTTTTTAATTTTTGGTTTTCATCAGTTTGACTATGATATACCTATGTATAATTTTCTTTCATTCTACTTAGGTTTCACTTGTCTTTTAAATCTTTTAGATATTTCTTCTGGCCCATTCTCTATCCCCAACCTCTTCAATAATAAATATGTTAAACTGCTTGTCTATGCCCCACATGTCTCTTTTGCTCCCTTTTTTTCTTCCATGATTTTTTCTATTTCAATTTGGATCATTTTTACTGACTTGTCCTCAAATAGATTAACTCTTTCCTTGCTGTGTTCTGCCTGTAAAACTCACCCAAAGTGTTCTTAATTTCAGATAGTGTCCTTTTCATTTCTAGAATGTGCTTTTTATTCTTTCTAGTAGATTCTACCTCTGTTGAATTTCCCTACCTTTTCATGTTTTTCCATATTTTTTCCATTTTGTTTAACTTATTAATCATAGTTATTCTTAGAGTCCTTGTCAGTTAACTCAAGTATATCAAGCGTCTGTGGCTTTGCTCGTATTGTCTGCTTTTTCTCTTGGTTTTTGGCCATATTTTCCTGCCCCTTCACAAGCTTTGTTATTTTGATTGCATGCCAAACATTGTATACAAAAGGATTCAGAGGTTTCAGGTAATGTCATCCTCTATGAAATAGGCAGATCACTTCAACCCAAATAGGGATCTCTTTCTGTCCCTGTTCCTCAAGCGTGGCCCTCCTGGCTTTTGGTTAAGAGCCTGCTGGATCTCGGGCTCTCCGGTTCTTCAGAGTCAGTTCGGCTCTTCAGAGGTTTTGAGTTGAGCCTTTTGCCCTCTGATCCCAGTCAGCTTCAATATTTAAGAAATGCCTTGAGGGTAACTGGCCGTGTATTTATGGCAGGATGCCTCCTCCTAGTGAGACTTTGTCTCTTAAGTACCATGAAATTGGGATATTTCACTCTGCCTCTCTAGCCAAGTCTCCCAGCCTCCTGCATCAGCATATGCTCCTGTGTGTTCAGTTCTATACTAGTTTATAATCTGTCAAACCAGCCCCACACAAGCACCAAAGTCCCTCCTCCTAGCCAACGATTGATTCTTAGTCTTCACTCAGAACTGACAAATACCCCCAGGGAGGAAAATGGCCAGAGACTGTCAGCTCCCTTAGAAAGTGCTCCCCTCTCTCTGCAATGTTAGTTCATACAGTGTTCATTGTTTCCACAGCTCTCTCACTAAGGTCTCTCACTAAATCTTTTGTACTATGATTTTGGTAACTTATCCTACTTTTTCTTAGGTGTGCAGCAAGAGCACTGGCCTGCCATGACCTGCTACATTCTACCTGGAAGTACCAGTCAGAAGTCGGCCTGTCATATTTCTTCAAAAGGTGACTTGTCAAAATGAGACTCCTTTCATAAAAGCAGTCTGGTTGGGCATGGTGGCTCACACCTGTAATCCTAGCACTTTGGGAGGCTGAAGTAGGCAGATGGCTTGAGCCCAGGAGTTTGAGACCAGCCTGGGCAACATGGCAAAACCCCATCTCTACAAAAAATACAAAATTAGCTGGGCATAGTGTCACACACCTGTGGTCCCAGCTACTCAAGAGACTGAGATGGGAGAATCACCTGAGCCCGGGAGATTAAGGCTCCAGTGAGCCAGGACTGGGCCACTGCACTCCAGCGTGGGTGACAGAGTGAAACGCTGTCTCAAAAAACAACAACAAAAAATCTCTCAATCTGCCCAAAGAGGCAGATTGTCTTTAGTAATTTTTCTACCACCATCTTGCTTTGTTTCTACTACTACTCTGATGCTACATAATTAAGGTCACCAATCATTGTCACTGTCTTTCCAAACTTGTTGTTCCTTACTTCCTCTGACCATTCTTCCTTGTCCCCTTCCCATTCATCATCCAGACAGACACACACACATATACACAAACATACATTTTAACAATACCAAACTCCTTGTAGTTCCCCTAAATAAATCATGTTGTTTCCCTTACCTGAAATGCCCAGTCCCTTTTTTACTTTCATTGCTAATTCCTCTCATCTTTCCAGAGTGTTCACATCTACCAGGAGCGTTCTTGTCCCTCCCATTCTTTTCTACTCTAGCTTACTCACAGTTCTGTGTCATCCCATCTTGTGTACTACCCTGTGTTAAAAAGATTTGTTTACTGATTTGACTCTTCCCTCCACTACACCCCCCCATAACACAAAATGGGCCCCTTAAAAGCAGAAATGTTGCCTCACTGGTCTCTAGCACTGAGTGGAGTGTTTGGTATGAATGTCGGTCGAACTGTACTCTCTCCAATGTGCATTTTGTTCCAGGAAGACTAGGTAATAGCAGGACCATTAGAAGCCTCATCTTCGGGGCTGTTTGACATTGATTTTTTAAAAACACATTTCCTGAGGTCTCACTAGTGCCAGAATATGAAAAAAATCATCATTCTTCTCTGACTAAAGTGGAATCACCAGTGATATATTCTCTCCTTAATCAGTAATACTAGCTAACATTTACATAGACCTCACTAGGTCCCAAGCACTTTGAACATATCCTCTTATTTCATGTCTATAACCACCTTCAGCAGTAGGCACTGTTGTTACCCTCCAGTTTACAGAGGAGGAAACGGAAGCACAGAGAGGTTAAGTAAGTGGCAAGCTAGAATCTGGATACAGGTTGTCTGGTTCCAGGGACCAGGCAGTTAGATACTATGCTATGCAGCATGACTTCTTGCTTTCCTTGCCTTTTTTTCTTAAATGTTGAATTACATAAGTAGCATTATCAATACACTTAAATTGTCAAAAATTCAGAAACAAAGCAAAAGCTCACTATTTGATGGGTATCATTCAAGATCTTTTTCTTTATGTACATATATACATTATGTGTGTGTACATATACACAAAGAAATATGTATTTTTATGTAACTGGATTATGCTTTATTTTTCTATAGATTTGCTTTCATTTAACAATTTGTCTTAAAGGTCTTTTCATATCGATGAATATAGATCTATTTTATTCTTTGAATGTTGCAGAGCATGGATATATTCCATAGTATGGGTGTAATATAGTTTAGGTAACCATTTTTCTTTTGTGAGTCATTTATGTTGTTTCTGATTTCACTGTTACAAACCAGGCTGCACTGAATATCCTTGAACATGTCTCTTCACATTCGTGCAAATATATATCTAGGAAAGATCCTTAGAAATAAAGTTGTTGGGATGAAGTCTGTGTTGATTTTTTTTTTTTTAATGGTGACTCACATCCTGCCTTCCAGTGAGGCTGTGGCTTTTACTGTTTCATCATTCACATATTAAAAGAGTTGTGTACACTTGGTTGAATTTATGGCAGAGTAAACAAAATAATAATAAAATAATAAAAAGGGCTGTGGCTGGAGGTTTTCCAGGAAATCAACTTTCTCTGTAAGCACTGCTCACACTCTAACATGCCAAGGAAAGCAAAGGCCTTCTCTCTTCTCCACCTCATCTTTAGGAAAAAGGCATTTTGATCTGAGCTGCAGAATAAACAGGGTCCTTGAGAGCATACAGTGGGATTCCTGAAAAAGAAGGTGGCAGGCAAGAGGAAAGTGAAACTTTCTGTGGGAAAAAACTGAGTGGCCCTGTCAAAAGACAAAATTACAACCCATTTAGTTAAAGATCTTAATAGGCTTTTATCAGTGATTCTAGAATCAGGCAACAACTCAATCTGTAAACGAGCCGAACAGAGAAGGCTGGCTTTATCAACAGAAAGGGCTGGGGAAGCAGACATAGAGAACAAAAGTGGATTGGTCATTTTGAAGTTTCTTTCTTCCTAAAGGTTAAAGCAGAGGGGACTTCCTTATCATGCCGGGTAAAACTAGCCTGTTTGGGGATTTGGCTCTCTCTCTCTCTCCCCTCAACTCCCAAATTCCTTGGAAGGTCAGAGAAACAACTTAGTTTTGGTTTGGTGGTGTGAAACTTCAGCAGGAATGATTCCATTTTGCTTTGGTCTGTTGGGCCCAGTGCAGGAGCTCAGTACAAACCAACAGCCTCCTATAAATTTTCTTTCACAGGTCAAAGCTTTCTTACTTCTCTTAAGTTGTTCTTTTCTGTGTTTTTTGACTACATGGTAAAACAAGGTCTAGGAGTTTGAGCCCTTACCCCTGAAAGACCACAGCGGACAGGGCAGGTTCAAAGGTAAAAGATCTTGGAATTCAGGAAAATTTTGTTCTAAGTCCTTAAGGGAGACCAAGAGACTAGAGAGGGTGGGACTACAGGTTTGGGAGGAAGCAGAAAGCAATTGCCTGGAGGGCCCCTTGTGCAGACGTCCTCAAATGTACAAAAAGGTCACTCTGGTGGCCCGGTGGTTGTTAGGGGCAACAGAGCCACTTCTCCTGAGAAACAACCAACAAGTATTCGAATAAATTTCTTGCCTTTAATGGTTTTAAAATTGGATGCCAGTACTAATGTTATTTAAGTTGTGTATTGTTTGTGTGTACTCTTCTTAGTATTATAAAGCGATGCTACTGCCTAAATCACCCCCACTTAAAAAAAATATAATGGGATGGGTGCAGTGGCTCATGTCTGTAATCCCAGCATTTTGGGAGGCCTAGACGGGCAGGTCGCTTAAGCTTAGGACTTCAAGACCAGCCTGGGCAACATGGTGAAACCCCATCTCTACCAAAAATACAAAAATTAGCTGGGCGTGGTGGTGCATGTCTGTGATCCCAGCTACTTGAGAGGCCAAGGCAGGAGGATTGCTTGAGCACAGGAGGTGGAGGTTGTAGTGAGATGAGATCATGCCACTGCACTCCAGCCTGGGTGACAGAGTGAGACCCTGTCTCAAAAAAAAAAAAGAAGAAAAAGGATATATGTGTGTGTGTGTGTGTGTGTGTGTGTGTATAGAAGTATATGCGTATATGTGTATGTGTATATGTTTGTATATACATATATATGCGTGTGTGTGTATATATATAAAATTAATGCACCATCCTTCTACTTGCCCTAGGTGCTCTAATGATTGAAAAGCTTTATTTTTAATGTAAGATTAAAGTTGCCAAACTCTCTAATATCAAATTAAGTGACTAAATTTAGAAGCATATAACCAGAGCCTTATCAGCATCATAGTCTGACCAATTAAATTGCCAAAATCTAAACATGATCTTTCTAGATCTGTTTGATCAGAAAAAACAAAAGGCACCTGTGGTCTAGTCGTTTTATTAATGCTTTTGTCTTTTATCCTATTTGGCTCACCATAAATGTTTCAATTCCTACCAGCAAGATTCACTCCTTCCTTTACTAGTACATTCTTAATAAACCAAAGCATAAAAATTAGGGATGTTCTGCTTAAATCAGGTTACCCATCTGTGAAACTAGGAAGTGAGAATACCCTGAGCTTTAACACAGCCACCTTCCAGACACAAGTCTTCATTTAGGAACTACAGAATGCCATAAATTAAATTAAATTGAAAAATAGTAACAAAACAAAATTCTGATTTAACATATACCCTGTACCAAGCCTCATGCTAAGGACTTTTTAATGTTTTTTCATTATTTAGTCCTATTAGATAAATCCTTAAGAATCTTACAGATTCATTTATTCATTCAATCAGGAAATAAACAAGGGGCTGGAATAAAGAACAACAGAAAGGGTAGATTTAAATTGATTGGATAATTAAAGGAACACAAGGAACTACCCACAGAATGAGCAAGGAAAAGATCATTTAAGACTGGGGGTGTACATATAAAAGCTATACGTGAGGTGGAGGGGAAGCCTGACACGTTCAGAGACAAGAAAGCCAAAGGTTTGAACAGAACATACGTGAGCTTAAATAATCACATTTCAAAAGTTGGAGAGATAAGCAGAGACCAGTACAAAAACCTGAAATTTGTTTTTTAAAGTAAATGTAATGAAAGATCATTTAAAGACTTTAAGCAGACAGATGGTGTGATCTCCACATTTTATGATCACTTTTTACTGCTACATGGAGAGCGGATTCAAGGGGAAGAAGAATTGAAGTTCAGAGATCAGTTTGGAGCTATTACAGTATTTGGGCTGAAAGATGATGGTAGCCCAAAATGTGATCGGAATAAAGCTGAAGAAAAAAAATAAGAAGAACAAGATACTTTAGAGGTAGAATTGGCAGGATTTGCCAATGGATTAGACATGAGGCTGAGGAACAGGGAAGAACCACGGATGATGCTTAGGTTTCTGGCTTCAGTGATCAAGTATATTGTGGTTCCGTTTGCTGAAATGGAGAATGTTGGGATGAGGAAGATAAGAAAGGGAAAGGTTTGGCCCGGCACGGTGGATCACGCCTGTAATCCCAGCACTTTGGGAGGCCAATGCAGGTGGATCACTTGATGTCAGATGTTTGAGACCAGCCTGGCCAACATGGTGAAACCCCGTCTCTACTAAAAACACAAAAATTAGCTGGGCGTGGTGGTGGGTGCCTGTAATCCCAGCTACTTGGAAGACTGAGGCAGGAGAATCGTTCGATCTGAGAGACAGAGGTTGCAGTGAGCCAAGATTGCACTCCAGCCTGGGCAACAGAGCGAGACTCCGTCTCAAAAAAAAAAAAAAAAAAAAAAAGAAGAAGAAGAAGAAGAGACAAAAAGAAAGGGAAAGGTTTTATGGAACTAAGTTTTGTCAGTGAGTTTGAGATGTCTGCTGTAAGACACCCAGCACAAACTAAATGAGTGGTTCCATGTTTGAGTTTGAATCTTAGAGGAGAGGTCTGGGCTGCAGATAAAAATCCAAAATTGATCCACATAGTGGTAGTATTTAAATCCATGGAAATTAGTGAGATCATTTAAGGAGCTAGTGCACAAAAGGAAGAAGAAAAAGAAGAATGCTAACATGTAACAGTGGGATAGGGGAGCTAAGATAGAAAGAAAACCAGGAGGGGGTGGTATTGAATAAAAAACAACAACAAAAATAGCATCCTATGAAGGGAAAACTAGTCACCTATCTCCCTTGGTGTGCAGGTAAATGTTTAGTATGTGGCTATCAGGAAAAAAGGCCCTGATTTGTAGCATTTGCTCATTTTTGTGGTGTAAATACTGTCACTGTGGCTAATAATTTCAAGCTACCAACACTCCTTCACTGAACTTGGAAAGAAATGTTTGCAATTAGCTGTCCAGTATCACTCCTGCAGCGTGCCAGGGCAACACAGCTGCTGAGAGGGAGCACAAGATAAAGAAGGAAAATGTGCACTGAACTTGGCAATGCAGAGACTGTTAGTGACCTTCGTGAGAGTCGTTTCTGGATAATGGGGACGGAAGCCAGATTGTAGTAGGTAGAGGAATGCAATGAGGGTAAGAAAGGACAATGCACACTTTTCTAAAGGAATGGATGGGCCAGACTCAGTGGCTCACATCTGTAAACCCAGCACTTTGGGAGGCCAAGGTGGGTGGATCACAAGGTCAGGAGTTCGAGACAAGCTGGGCCAACATGGTGAAACCCCATCTCTATACAAAAATTAGCTGGGCGTGGTGGCGTGCACCTGTAGTCCCAGCTACTCCAGAGGTTGAGGCAGAAGAATCGCTTGAACCCAGGAGGCGCAGGTTGCAGTGAGCCGAGATCGTGCCATTGCACTCCAGCCTGGGCGACATAGCAAGACTCTGTCTCAAAAAAGAAAGAAAGAAATGGGCCAGGTGCTGTGGCTCACACCTGCAATCCTAGCACTTTGGGAGGCCGAGGTGGGTGGATTACTTGAGGTCAGGAGTTCAAAATCAGGCTGGCCAACATGGTGAAATCCCATCTCTACTAAAAATACAAAAAAATGAGCTGGGTGTGGTGGCGGGCACCTATAATCCCAGTTATTCGGGAGGCTCAGGCAGGAGAATTGCTTGAACTCGGGAGGCAGAGGTTGCAGTGAGCTGAGATCGGGTCACTGCACTCCAGCCTGGGCAACAGAGGGAGACTCACCTCAAAAAAGAAAAAAGAAAGAAAAGAAACGGATGGTAACTGGATGGGGAAGATAAGTCAAAATTGAAAATAAACTCAGTGAGATTAAGAGGTTTACTGCAAGGTGCACTGAATAAGTGGAGAGGGAAGAATCTGAACCCAGATTTGTTTGATTCCAAAGTTTATGCCTTATTATGACTTTCCTGGACAATAGAGGAAAAAAATTTTCATAAGCTACCTAAACATTGAATTGCACATGATTTTTCTATTTACACTTTTCTGTGTTTTCTAATTTTTTCATTGAGACTAACTTACTTTCATAGTCATAAAAATGATTAATAGATCTTATACTTGAAGAGTAAGTACTGGAATACAGCAAAGTATAAGGAAACTATTACTTAGTCAACTTCAAGGGAAATAGCATATTGCCAAACAGTGCCACCTCATACAAAATTTATTTTTCAGATTAATATTTAAACTTCCATTCTATTTTACAGTTTGTAAATCAACACACATTAAAATATCTGTGAACTAAAACACCTAAAGGTGCTACCTTCGAAACTCATGTTCATAGATTCTAATTCCTAGGTGGCTTCTCAACATCAGATAAGGGAAGGCACTGGGTCCTATGTTTTGTGTAGTGCTGAGCACACTGTCACAGCTCGAAAGATAATGAATAATGGTACAAAATGATGTAACTTTCTTTTAAAAGATTGAAGCCTCTTGTATTGAAATTCAAAAGGAATTATAATTATTATTCTCTAGAATGCAGTGTGTAATAATGGAATAAGTTACTTAAAGACTTTATTGGATCTCATGGGCATATTTTTTCCTTTGGCTTTGTAAGAAAACAAATCTCTGTGATAAGAACAGCATTCTTAGTATAATGGGTAGGGGGGCATGGGTGTAGATGTAATAGATAATTGAGGTCCTATTTTTACATAATTCTATATTATTCATGTATAAATACAACTATAAGGTTACAATTATATTTTTGGATTATAATTTTATATTATTATAATAACAGTTTTGAGTGAATATAAAATCTCATATTAATGGAAATAATTTTTTTGTTTGTTTTTGTTTTGAGACAGAGTCTCGCGCTGTTGCCCAGGCTAGAGTGCAGTGGCACAATCTCAGCTCACTGCAACCTCCACCTCCCAGGTTCAAGCCATTCTCCTGCCCCAGCTTTGCGATTAGCTTGGATTACAGGTGCATGCCACCACACCCAGCTGATTTTTGTATTTTTAGTAGAGATGAGGTTTCACCATATTGGCCAGGCTGATCTTGAACTCCTAATCTCAGGCCATCCACTCTCCTTAGCCTCCTCCCAAAGTGCTCGGATTACAGGCATGAGCCACCGCGCCTGGCCGGAAATAGTTTTATAAGAGTATCAATATAGTTATTTCTTTTTATTATTAATACCTGCATCTAGGAGAATTACATTTAGTTTTTTAAAAGAGATTTACTGCTATTTGAAAAAGAGAGAAAAGTACATTATTTGCAGATCATTTAATAGTCTACTGGAAAATCCAAGAGTATTTTTGGTAATACTACTTGAACTAACAGAGTATGGTCTGAAACAAAAATAAACATACAAAAATCAATAGCTATTTACACAGCAGAAGTAGTCTATTAGAAAATATGAGGGGGAAAGACCCCATTTACAATACCATGAGAAGCTACAAAATATCTCAAAATATCCATAGAAGTATAAAAGCACCGTACTTCACTAGAATTAGCCATCTAAATTTGAATATTCAATGGTAAGTTGTATAAAAGATGAGGACTGAATTATATTTAGTTTTGTGCACCTTCAAATTTATTTTTATTTTGTGTAAACTTCATTTATATAATTTTAAGAGCCTTATTAATAGATGGATTAAACAGTATTAAACTTGTGCAGCACAATATTAAACACATTTGTCGTAGGTCCCTTGAAATTATTTGATAAGACTGCCACCTACAGGTGGCAAGAAAAGTAGAGTGGCACTGAAATGTATTTACCACCGACCATGTATCAGGCATTACATTAAGAAACCTAGTAGTGACTAGGCAAGGAGGCTCACGCCTGTAATCCCAGCACTTTGGGAAGCTGAGGGGGGCGGATCACCTGAGGTCAGGAGTTTGAGACCAGCCTGACCAACATAGTGAAACACTGTCTCTACTAAAAATATAAAAATTAGCCGGGCATGGTGGTATGTGCCTGTTATCCCAGCTACTACAGAGGCTGAGACAGGAGAATCGTTGGAACCTGGGAGGTGGAGGTTGCAGTGAGCCGAGACTGCCCCACTGTACTCCAGCCTGGGCGACAGTGGGACTCTGTCTCAAAAAACAAACAAACAAAAACAAAACAAAACCTCGTAGGGTTGCCAGATAAAATACAGGAGGCTCACATAAAGTTGAATTTCAGTTAACAACCAATACTTTTTAGGTAAGTATGTACCAAATATTGCATAGAATATGCCAGTACTAAAAAATTATTCATTGTTTACCTGAAATTCAAATTTAACTGGGCATTCTGTAGTTTTATTTGCTAAATCTGGCAACCCTTAAAAATGCAGATAATGGCCAGGCACGGTAGCTCACGCCTGTAATCCCAGCACTTTGGGAGGCCGAGGTGGGTGGATCACAAGGTCAGGAGTTCAAGACCATCCTGGCCAATATGGTGAAACCCCGTCTCTACTAAAAATACAAAAATTAGCCGGGACTGGTGGCACGTGCCTGTAGTCCCAGCTACTCAGGAGGCTGAGGCAGAAGCATCGTTTGAACCTGGGAGGCGGAGGTTGCAGTGAGCCGAGATCATACCACTGCACTCCAGCCTGGGTGATGGAGCAAGACTCTGCCTCAGAAAAAAAAAGAAAAAATGCAGATAATGATGTTGATTATACTCTGCTACTTAAAACCTTTTGATGGTCTCTATGGTCTCAGGAGAGGGTCCAAGCATCTTAATAGGCATGTACGACCATTTATGTCTCTGCTCTCATCTTGCTTCTTACTGCCTTAGTGTGAGCTTCCTATTGACATCAAAATCTTTTTTAAAAAATATTTTATAACTTTTACTTTAGACTTGGGGTACATGTACAGGATTGTCCTATAGGTAAACTTGTGAACTAATTTAATTCCCACCAGAAATGTATATATGTTCCCTTTTCTCCACAACCTCATGTTATTTTTTGACTTTTCAACAGCCATTCTGACTGGTGTGAGATGGTATCTCATTGTAGTTTTGATTTACATTTCTCCAGTGATTAGTGATATTGAGCATTTTTTTCATATGCTCGTTGGCTGCATGTATATCTTCCTTTGAAAAATGTCTGTTCATGTCCTATGCCCACTTTTTAATAGGGTTGTTTTTTGCTTGTACATTTGTTTAAGTTTCTTTTTCTGGATACAGAGTCTCACTCTTTCCCCTAGGCTAGAGTGCAGTGGCACAATCTCAGCTCATTGCAACCTCCACATCCTGGGTTCAAGCAATTCTCCTGCCTCAGCCTCCCAAGTAGCTGGGTTTATAGGCGCATGTCACCACGCCCAGCTAATTTTTGTATTTTTAGTAGAGATGGGGTTTCACCAGGTTGGCCAGGCTGGTCTAGAACTCCTGACCTCAGGTGATCCACCTGCCTCGGTTTCCCAAAGTGTGGGGATTACAGGCATGAGCCACCGGGCCCAGCCTCAAGTTTCTTGTATATTCTGGATATTAGACCTTTGTTAGATGAATAGTTTGCAAATATTTTCTACTAACATCAAAATCTTTCTTTTGCTTAGGTAGTTTATTTAACCTGGAATATAGAGGTTCCTATATGTTATCTTTTAATATTGTTTATGATAATTTTAGTACCTAATCACATCTTCCCTTTGGACTTTTAAAGCGAATGTCAAAATTATAAGAGCAGATTGTGATTAATTAATACATTACCTCAAGAAGAAAAAACTAGCGAGAACACACAACTTATATAAAAGCATTATCTTCAGAAGACATTGGAAATTGTATTTCCTGTTTACTTTGGGTTCTTGTTTCAATGTCAAAGAAAGAAAAACCCTAGTGAACTTAAATTGTGTGTCTATGTGTTTATCTGGCTATATAATTTTCAAGGCCCTATGGGACACAAAAGTATGAAGCCTCCTGTTCAAAAATTACTAAAAATTTCAACATGGTAACAGAACAGCATTAACCTAGGTGTGGACCCTTCTGAGTGCAGGGCCCTGAA
This sequence comes from Macaca mulatta, assembly GCF_049350105.2. NCBI lineage: Eukaryota > Metazoa > Chordata > Mammalia > Primates > Cercopithecidae > Macaca > Macaca mulatta. The sequence goes on from NC_133414.1 coordinate 126,922,446, forward strand.
TGCACAGGTCACATTTCCCATGAATCATTTTATTTTTCTCCCCAACTTAATTGGTTCAGAATTGAGGTTTCTCTAAGGGAAATTCCTTTTTGTTTACACTAGAAGCATGTGAATGACTTAAAATTCATGATGTGTTGAAATCTTGCTAAATGGACCTACTAAATAAGAAGAAAATGAAGCTGATGAGAATGTGGACTTTGCAGTCAATTCAAAATCTGACTTCATGATTGCCTTGGAGGACTCAAGGGTTGGCTTCAGGGATACACAAACACCCTCAAATTGTAATTAACATTGTGTTTGTGTATTTGTAAATGCATTTTCCTGGGAAGAATTTTTATCTGATTCTCAAAGGGATCAGTAATTCCAGAAAGCTTAAAAACCACTGTTCTATGAAATTATTTATCCTTTTTTAAAAAATAAATATCTGCCATATCATGATCTGCTTTAATTTTATTTATTCATTTATTTATTCTACAGATGGGGTCTCACTTTGTCGCCCAGGCTGGAGCGTAGAGGTGCACTCATAGCTCACTGCAGCCTCGAACTCCTGAGCTAAACCGATGCTGCCACCTAAGCCTCCTGAGTAGCTAAGACTACAGCCTGTGCCACTACACAGGGCTACCTAAAAAAAAAAAAAAATGTGTTTGTAGAGACAGGGTCTTGCTTTGTTGCCCAGGCTCATGGTCTGCTTTTAAAGGCCTCTGTTGATGGCTGGTTTAAAACTTTAAATACAAGGAGTTGTGCAGATTTTTAAAATTACTCTTATTTCAATATATAAAAAGGAAAAACAATGAAAAGAGAAATACAGGAATAAATACATCAAGACCCCAATCAGAGAAATGAAATCTAAAAGGAACCCTTACACTCTAGCTGCTACCATCAGAAAACTTGAGAGATAGTAAAATTGACCTTTCATTGCAGTATGCCTTATGTAATAATATATAACATGTATTAAGCACTTACCATGTGCCTGAGACTGTTTCAATAATCATTTACAACTCTTAACTTACTTAATCCTCTTAACAATTCTATAATCCCCAATGTAGAAATGAGGAAACAGAAGCAAATAGAGGTTAAGAATCTTGGCTGGGTGCAGTGGCTCACACCTGTAATCCCAACATTTTGGGAGGCCAAGGCAGATGGATTGCTTAAGTTCAGGAGTTAAAGACCAACCTGGACAACAAAGTGGGACTGCATCTCTACAAAAAAGACAAAAATTAGCTGGGTGTGGTGGCATGTGCCTGTAGTCCCAACTATTTGGGAGGCTGAGGTGGGAGGATGGCTTGAGTATGGGAGGGAGAGGTTGAAGTGAGCCAAGATCACACCGCTGCATTCTAGCCTGGGTGAGAGAGCCAGACCCTGTCACACACAAAAAAGAATCTTGCCCAAGGACACAGAGTGAATGGTGGAGGCAGGTTTTGAATTGGTTATAAAGTCAATATTCGTATAAGCTTTATTTCCTTCTTGATTATTTAGTAGGCCCACTTAACAAGATACTGATACATCAGATAACTTTCATTTAGTAGATATCAAGAATAAAGAAGTAGAATAAAGAACAGAGAATATATCCTTCCAGACAACTTTTTCCCTTGGCTTCCTGGACACCACTGCTTTGTGGTTCCCCTACCTCCTGCTGGCTGCTCCTTCTTCTTTCTGTGGGATTCTCCTCTTCTCCTCTCAGGCTTTGATCCTCTTCTTCCCTCCATCCATGACACTCCTTGGGTGAACCAATCCAATCCCATGACTTTTAATACTGTTCATATGTTGATGATTTTCAAATTTATATTTCCAGCTTGGATCTTTCCCTTGAACCCAGATTCATATTCAGCTGCTTTATCAATGTCTCCATGTAGCGATCTGATATAATTCGGATCTGTGTCCCCATCCAAATCTCATGTTGAAATGTAATCCCCAGCTGGGTGTTGTAGCTCATGCCTGTAATCCCAGCACTTTGGGAGGCAGAGGTGGGAAGATTACCTGAGGTCTGGAGTTCGAGACCAGTCTAGCCAACATGGTGAAATCCCATCTCTAATAAAAATACAAAAATTAGCCAGGAGTGGTGGCACATGCCTGTAATCCCAGCTATTCAGGAGGCTGAGGTATGAGAATCGCTTGAACCCAGGAGGCGGAGGTTGCGGTAAACCAAGATCAAGCCTCTGCACTCCAGCCTGGGCGACAGAGTGAGACTCCATCTCCAAAAAAATAAAAAGAAAAAAAGAAATGTAATCCCCAGTGTTGGAGGTGGGGCCTGGTGGGAAGTAATTGGATCAGGAGGGCAGATTTCTCATGAATGGTTTAGCACCATCCTCTTGGTGCCGTCCTTGTGATAGTGAGTGAATTCTCATGAGATCTGGTTATCTGAAAGTGTGTGGCAGCCTCCCTCCCTCTCTTGTCTTGGCCATGTGACGTGCCTGCTCCCCCTTTGCCTTCCACCATGACCAAGCAGATGCCAGCACCATGCTTCCTGTGCAGCCTGCAGAACCATCAGCCAATTAAACCTCTTTTGTTTATACTAATTACCCAGCCTCAGGTATTTATAAAAGCAGTGCGAGAGTGGCCTAACACAAGGTCTAACCAATATCTCAAACTAAACACAGCCAAATGAACTCTGGATTTCCCTCCTCCAAGACTCCCACGGTCTTCCCCATCTCAATAAATGCAATCCCCATTCTCCTGATATTCAGAACAAAAAAGCCTTGGGAGCATCATTGTCTCTTTTCCTTCCTTCACATTCCATATCAAATATATTAGAAAATGGGGTCAGCTTGAGCCTTCAAAATATGTCTGGGTCAATATATTAATATATCCAAAATCCATCTACATTCTTAATCCAAGTCACTATGCTTGCTCTTAACCTAGGTTATGGCAAGAGTCTCTGTGACAGCCACGAGAATGTGCCTCTCAGAACTCCTGATAATACAGCATAATTGACAGTGGCCCCAGCCCCTGTACCTGAAATCTTGATCACTGTGTTCTTGCTGAGGCTGAGCGTCCCAAGGGCTACTCCCAGCTAATGACCGAGTGTGGCAGGAACACAGGAGCAGGCCCATTACCGGGAGATGGGAGACTCCTCTGATGGGTGGTTTGTGCTCAAGGACTCCCCATTGGCCTTGCCAAACTTTCACAGAGCTGCACCGCAGTCTCCAAGTCTCCCATCCATCCTTCTGCCTTCCCTCTGTCTAGTACCAGGGTCAGACCTGCATTGCAGTCTGAAAGCTCTCAAACCCTATTCTGGCACCCTCTCCATCTCCCCTCACAGGTGTTCCTCTTAATAAATCTCTTGCACATCTTCTAGTTGGTTGACCTGCTTCTGCAATTACAGTCCTGTAGTCCCTTTACCAGAAGTGATCGAGCTAAAACCAAATTCCTTTCCACCTCCTGTAGGCAGCATGCGGTCTGGCCGCTGCTTCTCCATGGATCCCATCTCCTCTTGGCAGGCTCTGCTGTGGCTGCACAAGTCTTCTGGATGTGTCTGGACCTACTAGGTATGGTTAACTTGCCTTTGCACTTGTCTTTCTCTCCGGAATGTTTTTGTCCCACATACATACATAGCTTGATCCCTCTCCTTATTCGTGTTCGAAATCCTCTTATCCTGCTTTATTTTCTCTTCACTACATTTAATCATCATTTGATATATCTCTTTTGTTTGTTTATTGATTCTCATCCCCAATTACAACACGGGTGCCATGAAAACATAGACGTCGTATGTCTTATTTATTCCCATATGCCCAACAAACAAAAAATGTACCTGGCACATGATAAGTACTCAATAAGTTGTGCTAAATGAATGAAAGAATGTTTACTAAAAACCATATATAGGTTCCTTTGAAAAATCACAGGAATTTACAAATGTAAGTTTCATTATGAACATCTGAGGTTTCTTAAAAATGAGACACAACTAGAAAAATGAGTACCATCAGTAATTGAGGATACATCTTTGTGTTTTGTGGGGTTTCTTGATGCTGATGCTTTTTAATGCTGAAATTTTGTAAATAAAATTCAAACTACATACTAATCACTAACCTTTTTAATATAAAATAGTACTTTATCTACAGCAACCTTGACCCACAGTTAATTAGCTGGATCATTGCCAGGAAAGCGCTAAAATGTCAAGGAAATGAAAATTGTCTTTCTATGACTCTCAGGAGTATAAGTAAAACCGGTGAATAGCTGGCAAATCTATTTTTTTCAAGTATAGTCAGAAAAAAAAATACAGGAAAACATTCAAGAATCTCCCTAATGCTGAGAATATATGACAGCAAATTAACTTCCTGACTGTAATGAGGAATAATTGGACATACATCTGAATTTTTATGAGATTTAATGAAATTGGAACCTTGAACACACTTGAGATTAACTTCTTAAAAACTTCATGTTCTAGTGAAACTTAAACCGACCCTCTCAGTTTTCTAGTTATATTTTTAAGGAAGAAAAAAAAATAAAATATCATATAATCACATTTTTAAAAAACTGAGAATCAGCTTATCAATCAAAGGGTCAAATATTCCCTGGCCTAATAGTCATGTGGATACAAATGGTAGAGTCTACGGCACACAAATAGAAGACACAAAGTGCCTTTCTGGCAGTCTGCCCTTCTCTGAATATTACATTTAGAGGGAACAGGCAGAATGTAGACGCTAGACCCTGCCACACATTCACTGCACAGGAAGGTCAGACTTATATTGAAGTTCTTCAATGGGATAACCAATACCAGGTCCACGATGCCATTCTTGTCAAGTGGTCAAAAGAAGCCAAGTAGAAGTTACATTTCTGGGCTGGGCACAGTAGCCCACACCTGTAATCCCAGCACTTTGGGAGGCCGAAGTGGGCGGATCACCCGAGGCCAGGAGTTTGAGACCAGCCTGGCCAAAATGGCAAAACCCCGTCTCTACTAAAAATATAAAAAAACTAGCCAGGCGTGGTGGCACAAGCCTGTAGTATCAGGTACTTGGGAGGATGAGGCAGGAGAATCGCTTGAACACAGGAGGCAAATGTTGCAGTGAGCTGAGATCATGCCATTGCACTCGAGCCTGGGTGACAAGAACGAGACTCTATCTCAAAAAAAAAAAAAAGAAATTACATTTCTGGTTTTACCACCCAGTTGTCGCACAAACCTGAATTAATTCTCTCAATTCTTCCAGAAGTTGTGGCAAAAAGATATAAGCCTCCTTTAGAAATACTTACATATTACTATATGGTAGGGATGCGAAATTACTTATCTTACTAAATATGATTCCATATTCCATGAGAAAGCATGTCCTTGTTTTCATTTTATTTTGCCTATAAAAAAGCAAAACTATGATGTATTCAATATTTTCAGGTAGTTATTACCACCTCCTGAGTTTATGGGCATCCACTACAAAAGGAGGCCAAGATATCCTCAGATACGTGTGATCTTACAGAACCTTGACCTGAGAGGCAGGAGCCCTGTGTTCTCACTTCACGTTGGCCACTAACTAGTTTTGTGACTTTGGGTAAGCTTCAAAATTTTTCAGTATTATTTATCTATTGCTGCTTAACAAACTACCCCAAGCATAGAGGCTTAAAATAACAAACATATTATCACACAGTTTCTGTAGGTTGGGAATTCAGGAGTGGCCTAACAGGTTCCAGAGGGCTCAGGAATTCTCAAGAGGTTATGATGAAGATGTCAGCTGGAACTGCTGTCATCTGAAGGCTTGACTGGGGCCGGGGGATCTGCTTCTAAGCTCACTCATATGGTTGCTGGCAACAGGCTTCAGTTCCTTGCCACGTGGGTCTCTCCAGGGTTGTTTGTGATGTCAGTTGGCTTCCCCCAGAGTGATGACTCGAGCAAGAGGGCAACTAGACAAGAGTGAACACTAGCCTTTAAACCTCATCTCAGACATAACATACTTCTGCTGTATTCTACTCTTCACATAAACTGACCCTGGTACACTGCAGGAGGGTACTACACGAGGATGTGAATACCATAAAGTGGGGCTCATTGGGGGATATCTTGGAGGCTGGCTACCACTCTCTGACCCCAGTTTCCTTATCCATAGAGGTCTTTGAACTACATGATCTTTAAGGTTGATAACCTCCTCTCTCCCCAGTGCTACTCCCAGACCTTGTTTTCCACTCTCATGTCAAAATTCCTACTCCTTTTAGCTTTAGGCCATTTGGCTATACCAACCTCCACCCCACCTTGTTGCTGTTATTTGTAGACTTCTGGGCCATGGGACAGTCGTCCTCCTCACTCCAAGTCCTGCCATCATCCTCGGACTTCCATGTCCTCGTGGGTGACCCATCCCAAACCATGAACTTTCAGCTTCTTGACCTCATCATCTCTAATGCCTTTCCCATCCACTCCATTTCAATGCCCATCCCCCACATCAACACCCTAAATCTGTCATCAACAAAACTGTCCAACTTCTAAAATAACAAATCCAATCATCTCACTCTCTCACTGTAACTTCCTATTCTTCCAATTCTCTCATCAACTATTCCCAACAGATGGGTCCCCAGACCTTGTCGGAACCTCCAAGAAATTGTCGTATCTACTTTCTCCATATCAGCTCCCCCCTGTCTTCATTTCCACTTCATATTAGATTTTAAGGTCCATCACTTGAGCCACTTTCTGAACAGATTCTTCAACTCCTTTAACTCATAGTCCCCTCCTCACACCTGAATGAAAAAAACTTTAGTTCTGATTGATGTCACATGACTATCTTTCTATTACCTACAAACAGATTACCGAAGGTTGCTGGAGAAAAATCACATAACAGTATAGATTGGATACACAGTCATCAAATTCCAAAGCTGCCCACTAGTTCCACAGTCAATGTTTCCCTAGGTAGCACTCTTGCACACACTTAGTGTCTCTGTCTCTCTTTCATTCAATGGGGCTCGAAATTCCATTCCCTTGTATCTTCTCAGAAACTCTGATTTTTTAACCCAGTGCAATCTCACCTCCACCTTTCTGTCTTTCCTGCAGTATCCCTTCCTTATTTTACTCCTCTATTGATATCCTCCTTTGAAAAAAACTATGCTATTCAATGTGGTAGCCACTAGCTGCATGTGACTATTGAGCACTTGAAATACAGCAAGTCCCAACTGATAAATACTCAGCAAGTTTCAAAGACTTAATATAAAAATGTAAATTATCTCATTACATGTTGATTTATGGCCTCCTGGGGCTAAAGTGGGACAGGACAGTTAGATTGGCCTACAATTCCTAAATATTCCGCTCTGTGGCCTAGTATTATGAAGTTATCTTGTCTACTTCATCTAAGTAACATAACACATTTTTTCCTTATATACACAAGGTTAAATTTCTCACAAAGTTGAACTCACTATAAAAAATACTGTCATTATTTGTGAAGTAAAAGAAATTACTTATTTGCTATTTTACTATTAACTATGTCCACAAAGCAGGTAACTGTGTAATGACTATGTTACTATGTTTTTATCCAATGAAGTTAAGTGCAACTAATTTGTCTCACATGTTTTTTTTTTTTCCCCCCACATTTTTTTAATATAATAATGTGCTATTGGCTGGGTGCGGTGGCTCACACCTGTAATCCCAGCACTTTGGGAGGCTCAGGAAGGCGGATCACCTGAGGTCAGGAGTTCAAGACCAGCCTGGCCAACATGGCAAAACCCCATCTCTAACAAAAATATAAAAATTAGCCGAGTGGCCAGGCGCGGTGGCTCAAGCCTGTAATCCCAGCACTTTGGGAGGCCAAGACAGGCGGATCACGAGGTCAGGAGATCGAGACCATCCTGGCTAACATGGTGAAACCCTGTCTCTACTAAAAAATACAAAAAACTAGCCGGGCGTGGTGGCAGGCGCCTGTAGTCCCAGCTACTCAGGAGGCTGAGGCAGGAGAATGGCGTGAACCCAGGAGACGGAGCCAGCAGTGAGCTGAGATCCGGCCACTGCACTCCAGCCTGGGCGACAGAGCGAGACTCCGTCTCAAAAAAAAAAAAAAAATTTTAGCTGAGTGTGGTGGAGCGCGCCTGTAGTCCCAGCTACTTACTAAGAGCCTGAGGAAGAAGAATCATTTGAACCCAGGAGGCAGAGGTTGCAGTGAGCCAAGATTGTACCACTTCACTCCAGACTGGGCGACAAAGCAAGATTCTGTCTCCAAAAAAAAAAAAAAAAAAAAGATGGTGGTACAGGCAGGGCACACTGGCTCACACCTGTAATCCCAGCACTTTGGGAAGCTGAGGCAGGAGGATTGCTTGAGCCCAGGACTTCAAGACCAGCCTGAGCAAGATGATGAGACCCTCATGTCTACAAAAATTAAAAAAAAAAAAAATTAGCTGGGCATGGTGGTGTGTATCTGTAGTCCCAGCTACTTGGGAGGCCGAGGTGGGAGGATCATTTGAGCCTGGAGTTCGAGGATGCTGTGAGCTATGCTCATGCCACTACACTCCAGCCTGGGTGACAAAGTAAGACCCTGTCTCTATAAAAAACAAACAAACCAAAACATAGTAGTACAGTATATATGTATATATTTTTTTAATTAATTTTTTTTTTTTTTTTTTTTTTTGAGACAGAGTCTCACTGTGTCTCCCAGGCTGGAGTGCAGTGGCGCAATCTCGGCTCACTGCAACCTCCGCCTCCCAGGTTAACGCCATTCTGTTGCTTCAGCCTCCCAAGTAGCTGGGACTATATGTGTGCGCCACCATGCCCAGCTAATTTTTGTATTTTTAGTAGAGACGGGGTGGGTTTCACCATATTGGCAAGGATGGTCTCAATCTTTTGACCTCATGATCTGCCCACCTCAGCCTCCCAAAGTGTTGGGATTACAGGCATGAGCCACTGTGCTCAGCCAGTACGGTATATATTAAGTGCTTAAAACAGGCTCGGCACTAGCTATTATTATTGTGTTACAGTCAGAAATATAGTGCAGGACGATGTTACTCTCCTATGCTGGCACCTCTGCCTCTTCCCAGCCTCCAAATCTTGGAGTACCACTGGGTCATTCCTTGAACCTCTTCTCTTCCTATGAAGGAAGGTGATCACCTTTTCACTCCCTTGGTGATTGAATCCAGGTTCATGTAGTTAAAATTCCATTTAGGTCCTGGCTACTCTCTCATTTACATTTCCACACTGACCTCTCCTGTGAGCCTTACACTGGTACATCCAACTGCCTCTTCAGCATCTCCATCTGAATATCTAATAGGCATTTGACAGACTGAAAACAGAACTACTGATCTCCCCCACTCCAAAAACCCACTCCTTACCAGTATTTTCCATATTTACAAATGGCACCACCATTCACAGTTGTTCAGGCCAAAAACCTGGCGTCATCCTTTACCTTGCTCTTTTCTCATTCATATCCAATTTCTCAGCAACTCCCACCTGCTCTACCTTTGAAATATATCCAGAGTCCAACTGCTTATCACCACTTCCTCCACTACTCAAGCCACCATCACTTCTTACTGAAATCATAGGAGCCCCCTGTCTGGACTCCCTGCTTTCATTCTTGCCTTTCCCACAGTCTATTTGCCACATAGCATCAGCTGGAATAATTTTTTTTTTTTTTTGAGACAGGGTCTCACTCTGTTGCCCAGGCTGAAGTGTAATTGCATGATCTTGGCTCACTGCAACCTCTGCTTCCCAGGCTCAAGTGATTATCCAGGCTCAGCCTCCTGAGTATCTGGGAATCCAGGCATCAGCCACCATACCAGGCTAATCTTTATATTTCTGTAGAGATGGGGTTTTGCCATTTTGCCCAGGCTAGTCTCAAACTCCTGAGCTCAAAGCAATCCACCCATCTCGGCCTCCCAAAGTGCTGAGATTACAGGTGTGAGCCACAGCGCCCAGCCCAGAATAACATTTTTAATGTAAAAAAAGATTGAGTGTGTTTGTTTGAAACCCTCAAATGGCTTCTAGTTTCACTGAAAATAATATCCAAAATCCTTATGCCCTTACCTGATGGTAAGATCCTATGGCAGTCAGTCGTAATGGAAAGGATACTGCCATATTCTAGGAGGTGTTTTGGAAATTTGTGGAGGACTATAGGACCCAGGAGACAGTACTAGACATCCTGTAATATACAGGAAAGTCCTATAAAAGTAAGAATTCCCTCTTGTCCTATGTAACTTTTACATCTCTGGCAGGATATCCATATAGGTGAAGAAACCATTTACTATTAGGTGAGTATTTATTATGCAATATAATTTCCAGGAATGAACCACTCTGTAAATTAATGGGAAATGGTACATTATTTTTTGGAATATTACCAAAAGTTGCTCACTACTTTGGAAAATAACATTATTTTTGGCAACACCACTCTTATTATTTGCATCACCAGTATAACATACCTGAATAACATGGGGGTTGGGGACAGTTGAAAATCCACATATAAGGGTGGGCATGGTGGCTCATGCCTGTAATCCCAGCACTCTGGGAGGCCGAGGTGGGCTGATCATTTGAGATTAGTAGTTCAAGACTAGCCTGGCCAACAGAGTGAAGCCCCATCTCTACTAAAAATACAAAAATTAGCCAGGCATGGTGCATGCCTGTAATCCCAGCTACTTGGAAGCCTGAGACAGGAGAATTGCTTGAACCCCGAAAGTGGAGGTTGCAGTGAGCCGAGATTGTGCCACTGCACTCCAGCCTGGGTGACAAGAGCGAGACTCCGACTCGAAAAAGAAAAGAAAAAGAAAATCCACATAAAACGTTTGACTCCCCTGAAACTTAACTACTAATAGCCTACTGTTGACTGGAAGCCTTACCAATAATACAAACAGTCGATTAACACACATTTTATATGGTACTTATACATTACATACTGCATTCTTATAATAAAGTAAGCCAGAGAAAAGAAAATACTATTCAGAAAATGATGCCAGGCTCAGTGGTTCATGTTTGTGATCCCAGCACTTTGGGAAACTGAGGCAGGAGGATCACTTGATAACAGGAGTTTGAGACCAGCCTGGACAACATAGCAAAACCCTGTCTCCATTTTTAAAAAAACTTTTTAAACCAAGATCATCATAAAAAAAAAAAAGAAAATGTATTTACTATGTATTAAGTAGAAGTGGATCATCATAAAGGTCTTTGTCATCTTTACACTGAGTAGGCTGAGGAAGAGAAGGGGTTGGTCTTGCTCTCTCAGGGGTGGCAGAGGCAGAAAAAGTCCACATAGAAGTGGGCCCACACAGCTCAAACCCATGTTGTTTTAACGGCCGACTGTATTTACAGCTGCCCCACCTACAGACATGCTGACTCCATATATAAACATCTGTTTCACCACATCCTTTATTGTAATTGAGTCTCTGTAGTTATGTGTTAAAACATTCATAATTGTATTCCATCAGTTCTAAACCCACCCTTGTAAATTCGGCTTTGTGGTCTGGGTCTGGGAGCCTGCAAACGCTTCCTTTTTTTGCCAGGTAGTTCTCTGTTCGGTTCTGCCTGTAGTGGGTGCTAGAGGGAGAGTAGGAGGCAGAAGCCGGGACTGCCTCTTCTGCTCTGTGCTGTTCCTATCAGTGTTACCTCAGCAACAGCACTTTCCTCTGTGCATTGGTGGCTTTAGTCTCTCACTTTTTTGGGCACTTCCAAAATTAGCTTTAAGGTGCCCCCTCTGAGGCCCCAGTACCAGCAGGGCAGGATCTCTTCCTCAGGGATCTAAGCCCCGGCTCTATGGGGCCCTCCTCCGAGTCTCCAGTTTCTAAAAAACACAAACTTCTCTTCTTCCCTTTGTTCCCCTGGAAGTTTATGATCTCTGGACCTTGATGTCTACCTGTCACTTTTTTTAAGCAAAAGTCCCATGGAACTCTTTTTTTTTTTTTTATTTTTTAAAAATTTTTTTGAGATGGAGTCTCGCTCTGTCACCCAGGCTGGAGTGCAGTGGCACTGCAACCTCTGCCTCCTGGGCTCAGGTGATCCTCTGCCTCAATCTCCTAAGTTGCTGGGACCACAGGTGCAAGCCACCATACCCAGCTAATTTCTTTGTGTGTGTGTGTGTGTGTAAAATAAAAATACATTTTGCCATGTTGGCCAGGCTGGTCTCGAACTCCTGACCTCAAGTGATTCATCTGCCTCGGCCTCCCAAAGTGCTGGAATTACAGGCATGAGCCACCGCGCTTAGCCCATAACACATTTCTTATATTACATTCTCTCTGCTGAAATGACTAGTGTGGTTTCTGTTTCCTGAGTACACCCTAACCAATGTGGTACCTGGTGACAGAGTACTCCCAGGAAATAAACTCTCAAAAAATGGGATTTAGGATTGTTTGGTTATGTCTTCAACTTTGAAAGCAGTACTGAACTCTTTGTTAATTGGAAATTGGAACCTAGTGGTTTGCGGATATGCAGGGCATATGAGGAACAAAATTATCACCTGTAGTTGTTTGTGTGAAGTGTCTACGTTTTACTGAAACAAGTGGCTTGAAAGACCAAGTGGCTATGGTAGTAATAAAGACTGTAAGAACTGTGGGGTGGATTAGCTGCTTCTGACTACACTAAAGAGAATACAGAAAAAAAAATCAGAGTTAGTGTTTTTTTTGTTTTGGTTTGATTTTTTGTTTTCTTTTTTAATGGAGTCTTGCAACGTTGTCCAGGCTGGCTTCAAACTCCTGGGCTCAGGCAATCCTTCCACCTCAGCCTCCTGAGTAGCTGGGATTACAGGTGTACATCACTGCGCCCAGCTTAAAACCAGGGTTTTAAAGATTCATCCCACATGGGCATGATGGCTCACACCTGTAATCCCAGCACTTTGGGAGGCCAAGGAAGGTGGATCACTTGAGGTCAGGAGTTTGAGAGCAGCCTGGACAACATGGCAAAACCCTATCTCTACTAAAAATACAAAAATTAGCCAGGCCTGGTGGCAGGTGCCTGTAATCCCAGCTATTTGAGAGGCTGAGGCAAGAGAATCGCTTGAACCAGGAGGTGGAGGCTGCAGTGAACCAAGATCAGGCCACTGCACTCCAGCCTGGGCAACAGAATTAGACTCTGTCTCAAAAAAAAAAAAAAAAAAAAAAAAAATCATCTCAAATCACAAAGAACTACAGAGAATCCATGATGGCCCTAAGATAATCTACTATTTTTTTTATATAGCTATAGAGTCAAACTTACTGAAAATCAGGCCCAAAATTTGGTTGTCTGGGTTGCAAAATGATAACTTCAGTTGAATTCACAGACTTGTCATAAGACATACTATCTTATATTTATGACACTCAGAGGGAGTAGACCAGAGACTTGTAATGGGGTTCTCTAAGTGTAACTGAACAAAGTTGAAATGTTGTAACTCCCAAGTCTCTCCAAGCCTCTCTTGCAAGAAGAAATAGAATAGTCTACCCTCCTGTGTGTCTGAGGAGACAAGGTTTGCTTAAAGATCCTGTACAGCTCAGGGAAGTTGCCTTGCAAAGAGATTCCTATCCTCAAGACCCTCCCTGACCACTCCTGAATGACTCTAGACTCATAACTGGAGTCAAATATCAGGATCCTCTAAGGTGATGAGTGTTAAGTTTAACCCAGGAAGACATAGCTCATATGCTGAAAGAATTTCCAGACTTTTCTAATATGTAGAGAGATTGGGAAGTATGTAGAGAAAACCTAGGAAATACGTTAGAAATGAATTTGACAAGTGGTACTCGAAAAGGAAAGACATAAAATTAGATCATATCAAATGTACTCATATGAATGCATTTACAAGAGATTCTGGGTTTAAGGTGTGTGAACTAGCACCGCTGGAAGCAGCTCTAACAGTTTGCTTGGCTGACTGAACTTTGGGCTCAATGTTCTACAAAGTTGACCTGTTAGAATGTCCTTGGCATAGACACGGAGGAGTGTACTCATAGATCAGAGGAACAGAATGTGAAGCTCATTTATCATTTGCAATATGCACATCCATCCCCCATTATATCCTTCCGGAAGGCTAAGAAGGCACTCTGTTCATTATTCCATGAGAAATGCATTAATGAAGTGAGAGCAAGCATCCTTGAGAAGCTCCATGATGGTGAGATGACAGTAAGAGAGGCTGCCAATGAGACAGTGGAAATGATGGGATTCAGAAGAGATACAGGCCACGTGGAAGCACTTAACTAACAGAAACATGGTAGAGGAAATTACTGTAATGACAGCAGAAAGTACTGGAATATAATCAAAATGTCTTAACCTAGCAGACTATGGATCATGATACATCTTGGAATAAATGGTCAGCCTACTGAAGTATCACTTGATCAATACAACAGTAAGAACTCTATGTCTGGTGGCTAGAAATCTGAATCAAATTACATTAAAGTCTTGACCTCTTACCAAGTTTCTAGATGTTAGGCAGCTCTTGAATCCAGGGTCTCTTGAGTGATGGGGAGGCTTAGTCCTCTTGAGGAAAGACTGTACAAAAATGTAAAAGGAATATAATATACATCTTCCTCCAAGTCATTCCCAAAGGGGCCTGTGGACATTTTTCTAAGGTTACCGTACACTAGAGAAAGAATACCCAAGTTTTTTGAGAACTTCTATACACTAGCCCTAAACTGATACAATTTCTTGAAGATCCATAATAATACTGTGTTCCACCAGTCAAAGTGGTAGCTTATAATGTTCATGTAATAAATAGTATTTTGGCCTAAGTTCATCTACATACCCATCCTATGGTGATTTCCCCCGTCTCTGACTGTATAATTAGAATAGACATGCTTGGCAACAGGCAGAATCCCTGCAATGGTTCTTTGACTGGTGAAGTAAAGACTGTTATGGTAGGAAGGCTGATGTGGAAGCCCTTGAAACTTTTTCTTCCTATCAAAATCATAAACCAAAAGCAAAACCGCATCCCTGGAGGTAACTGCAGAGATTCATGCAAAAATCAAAGATGTGAAAAATACAGATCTGGTGATTACTATTATATTCCCATTTATTTCACCTGTCCGGCCTGTACAGCAGGTAAATAGGTCTTAGAAAATGACTGTGAATAATCGTACTCTTAAGTGGTAACTCCAACCTCAGATGCTGTTCTACTATGTTTTCTTTATTGAAGCAAATCAACACAGTCGCAGCACCTGGCATATAGCTATTGCTCTGGCAAGTGCTTTTTATTCTCTATTACCAATTTGCAAGGACCACTAGAAGAAATTTGGTTTCTAGGGACATCTTACGATTGTATCTTAGGGCGATGCCAACTTTCCTGCTGTCGGCCCTCTTTTTTTTTTTTTTTTTTTTTGAGACAGGCTAGAGTACAGTTGCACGATCTCAACTCACTACAACCTCTGCCTCCCAGGTTCAAACGATTCTCCTGCCTCAGCCTCCCAGGTAGCTGGGTCTACAGGTGTGAGCCACCATGGCTGGCTAATTTTTGTATTTTTAGTAGAGACAGGGTTTCACTATGTTGACCAGGCTGGTCTTGAACTCCTGAGCTCAAGTGATCCACCCACCTCGGCCTCCCAAAGTACTGGGATTTACAGGTGTGAGCCACCTCACCCAGCCTCCTGCTGTCAGCTTTAATCTCATCTGCAGAAATTTCAATCATCTTGACACTCTATAGAATGTCACAATGATCTGCTGCATTATGCTCATTTTACCTAATAAGCAAAGTGATGGCATTATTCTGATTTGACTTAATAAGCAGAAAGTAGCAAGCCCCTTAGATGTCTTATTAAGGCACGTTAGAGGCAGAGGGTTGAAGAAAACCTCCATAAGTAGGCCTCCAAGGCCTACGCTGAATTTCTAGGGATTCAGTGGTTTGGAACACGTCAGGATACCTCCTCCAAAATGAAATATAAGTTACTATACTTTGTATTGTGTATTACTAAAAAGAAGACATGATGATTTGGGGGCCTTCTTGAATTTTTGGAGATATTACGTGCTATTATTGTACACTACTCCAACCCATTTTCCCAGTTGCCTGTAAGGCTGTTGGTTCTGAGTAGAAAGTAGAGCAAAAGAAGGTTATGAAGTAGAACCAGGATGTAATGCAGGCTGTCTTGCCCACTGGGCTTGATGACTCAACAGATCCAGTGATGCTCAGTGTCTGTGGCATATAGGGATGTTATGTGGAGTCTCTGGTAAACCCCAGTAGGAGGGTCCACAGGTCTCTGGAGCAAAGTCACGCCCTCTTCTACTATCATGATTCCTATTTTGAGAAAAAGCTCCTGTATTACTACTAGGCCTAAACATGGGACATTAAGTAATTGTGCAATCCGAGCTGCCATCACGAACACTGGTATCTAACCCACCAAAGCATAATGTTGAGTATGGATAACAGCAATCCTTCATTCAGTGGAAACAGCATATAAGAAATTAGGTTCAAGTAGGTTCAATGTACAAGCTGCATGAGCAAGTGACTCAATATCTTACAACACTTACTCCTCAGGTCTTGCTGCCTCTCCTTCAGTCCATGCCAATGGTCTCATGAGAGGATTCTTCTTCATCAGCTAAGGGGAAAAAAATGAAGGCCTGATTTACAGATACTGCTTCATGACATGCTGGCACCAACCAGAAGAGGACTCCTACAATGTTTCAACTCCAAGGAGTGTCCTTAAAAAAGAGGTGAGAAATAAAATCCTCCCAGTGGGCAAAACATCAAACAGTACATTTGGTTGTTTTGCTTTTTCTGGGCCAAGAGATGGTCACAAATATGGATCTATACTGATTCATGAAGAGTACGAAATAAGACTGGAATGTCTTCTGCCAGAAAGCAAGAAAATGCTCAAAGAAGGATGGTGACCTGTAAAAAAGAAAAAAGAAAAAAAAGAAAAAGCCAGCCAGCCTGCAGGGACTCCCACTGTCTAAAATTTGAGAATCAAATAATAACATGAAGACAAAGAAGAGGAAGGGTGCAGTGGCTCACGCCTGGAATCCCAGCACCTTGACAGGCTGAGGCAGGCAGATCACTTGAGGTCAGGAGTTTGAGACTAGCCTGGACAATATGGTGAAACCCCATCTCTACTAAAAATACAAAAAAATTAGCCAGGTGAGGTGACATGCACCTGTAATTCCAGCTACTCGGGAGACTGAGGCAGGAGAATTGCTTGAACCTAGGAGGCAGAGTTTGTAGTGAGCTGAGATTGAGCCATTGCCCTCTAGCCTGGGTGACATAGAGAGACTCCACCTAAAAAAAACAAAACAAAACAAAAGACAAAGAAGAAAAAATAATAGTAATGGTTTATAACTCTTTGATTAAAATAAGAAACTGTAAGTCCACAGTGATAGAATTAAATTGAAAGTGTGACAAAGAACAGGATACTTACATACATAGGAAAAGAGTAACTTATCAGTGGAGAAGTCTGGTGGTCTCCACTTTAACCAATAGATCAAACTGAAAATAGGTGGCCAGGCGTGGTGGCTCACGACTGTAATCCCAGCACTTTGGGAGGCCAAGGCAGGTGGTTCACTTGAGGTCAAGAGTTCGAGACCAGCCTGACCAACATGGTGAAACCTCATCTCTACTAAAAATACAAAAAAAAAAAAAAAAAAAGAAAATTAGCCAGGCGTGGTCACACATACCTGTAATCCCAGTTATTCGGGAGGCTGATTCAGAAGAATCGCTCAAATGCGGGAGGCGGAGGTTGCAGTGAAATGAGATCGTGCGATTGCACTTCAGCCTGTGTGACAAGAGCAAAATTCCATCTCAAAAAAAAAAAAAAAAAGATAGGAAGGAAGGAAGGAAGGAAGGAAGGAAGGAAGGAAGGAAGGAAGGAAGGAAGGAAGGAAGGAAATAGGTGCCACCTGATAGGATGCACAGGAAGAAAATGTCTCTGGCAGGCCTTCCAGGAACGCACATCTGAATCTAATTATGAGAGAACGCTGGGAACCTAAATTAAAGGCCATTTGACAAAATAACCAGCCTATAATCTTCAAAAATGTCAAGTCATGAAAGGCAAGGAAAGACCAAGAAACTGTTCCAGACTGAAGGACGCTAAAGAGGCATGACAACTAAATACACCATGGGATTCTGAACTGGATCCTTTTACTATAAAGGATATTGAAACAACTGCTGAAATCTGAAGTGGGGTCGGCAGATGAGGTAACAGCAATTTCAACACTGATACTGATTTCAATACACAGATGCTGGTTATTGTAGTGGGTTGAATGGTGTCCCCCGAAAAGATATGTCTTCATCTTAATCTCTGAAACCTGTGACCTCATTTGAAAAAAGCATCTTTGCAGATGTAGTTAACTTAAGAATCTTGAAATGAGATCATTCTGGATTATCTAGGTGAGCTGTAAATCCAATGACAAGTGTCCTCATAAGAGACACACAGAGAAGAGAAGACGCAAGATGAGAATGCCGTGTGAAGAGGGGGGCAGAAATTAGAGCGATGCGGCCACAAGCCAAGGAGCGCCTGGAGCTACCAAAAGCTGGAAGGAGCAAGGAAGGATCCTCCCCTGGAGCCTTGGGGTTTAGGGGAGGCACAGCCCTGCTGACACCTTCATTTCAGATTTCTGGCCTCCAGACTATGAGAAAATAAATTTCTGTTATTTTAAGCCATCAGGTTTGTGGTAATTCGTTATGACAGCCCCAGGAAACTAATATAGTTGGATTGCGGTTACATCAAAGAATGTTCTTGTTTGCAGGAAATACACACTAAAGTACATAGGAGTGATAGACATAATGTCAGCAGCTTACCCTCAAATGGTGCAGGTGTTTTGAACTGTATTTGCACCTCTATTATAATTTTTAAATTGTTTTGAAATTTTAAAACTATTTTAAAACATCACTAGAGCAGTTGCCAGATCATGGAGGTTAGCAAGATTGCAACTTCCCAAGACCACTCCAAGCCACGCCTTAGTGATGGCCCAGACTCCAAAGGATATGGGAATCACAGAGTACAAATAAAGAGTAATAAATCAGGTGTTGGAGTTTGCCTTCCAATATGTGTCTGCAATTATAGACTACGCAAAAATTTATTCAAGCCACCCTAAGAAACCTCCTCTTGAGGGAGACAATGTGAGGCTAGTGACCCAGTGTTGCGAAGACCTAGTTCTCCCCTCAAGTCATTCTTTACCAGTTATTACTTTTGGCAGGCAATTCTCCATGGCATTTCAACTTACCCTGGACTAGCTTTACAAGGATGTGTGTCTAGCATAGTGTCTCTTTCCAGGTCAGAGGGCCGATGTGTTTCCTGACCAGGATTGTAGAGATAGAGACACCCAGAGACATTCCAGGATAGAAAAGTTTCCCTCTCCTCAGGAAAGATTTGCTTACATTCCAGAATACTTAAAGATAATGTCTCTCTCCAGAGAGGAGGATGGGCAGGTTTGCTAGCTGCCCCCTTATAAGATTGGAGGATTCCTATGCTTAGCGTTTCTCAGTTGTGACACAAACTTGTGTATGTAGCATCTACCTGAGGTTGATCCACACTGACTCCTATGGGACTTCAGTGCACAGAGAACGGATGGAAGCATGAAGCCTGTTTAAGTCTGTTTTGTGTTGTTACAACAGAATACCACAGACTGGGTAATTTATTAAAAAGAAATTTATTTCTCATAGTTCTGGAGGCTGGGAAGTTCAGTATCAAGATAATAGCATTTGGCGAGGGCCTCCTTGCTGCATCGTCCCACGTCAGAAGGTGGGAGGGCAAGAGAACATGACAGTGGGAGAGAAAGGGCTGAATTCCAACTCGTTTTTTTTTTTTTTTTTTTGAGACAGAGTCTAGCTCTGTCACCCAGGCTGGAGTGCAGTAGCACGATCTCGGCTCACTGCAACCTCTGCCTCCTGAGCTCAACCAATTCTCCTGTCTCAGCCTCATGAGTAGCTGAGAAACCACAGGTGCGTGCCACCATGCCAAGCTAATTTTTGCATTTTTAGTAGAGACGGGGTTTCACCATGTTGGCCAGGCTGGTCTCGAACTACTGGCCTCAGTGATCCACCCGCCTCAGCCTCCCAAAGTGCTGGAATTACAGGCATGAGCCACCACACCTGGCCTGAACTCCCTTTTATAATAATCCCACTTTGACAATAACCCACTTCTGTAATAATGACAGTAATCCATTCATGAGGACAGAGCCCTCACGATCTAATCATCTCTTATTAGGCCCCACCTCCCAACACTGTTGCATTGGGGATTAAGTTTTCAACACATGAACTCTGGGGGGACACATGCAAACCTCGGCGGACACATGCGAACCAGAGGAAAGCTCATACTTCCTGCTGTGACCCAAGTAATAAAGTTTCTAATTCCCCCTTGGACTTGTTTCCTTCCCAGTCAAATCTGTGGAAGTATGACAAGCAACCCTACCAGCCTCCCAACACCCTGCTGCTTGGGAACTGCTTGACTTCTTGACCATTACAAGATGGAAAAATCAAACCCCTTTATTTATTGATTAAGCCATATGCAGAACCTAGATTGTTACCTGACACATACTGCTTAATAGCTCCAAACTACAGATTGAAGTCCTCACTTTAAAAGGGATCTTTCTGAAGAAGATCAGTTTCACAGCTAAGAGTCAGTGCTGCTAGCAGACCTACTACCTCTGTTGTCTGTACCATGGCTCCTTAAACAGTGACAGCATCAATTCAAAAGTTCACAGTATAGATTTCACTTTCACAGTCCATGCCTGTCAAGTCACTTCCTGAAACAATGTCAGTTCAAAAGAGTTCTCATTAAGCCAACGGCAGTTCAAAACTGTTCTCATTAAGCCACCAAAAATTGGAACCCAAAATTCTTATCACCATCAACATAGTTTCAGGATAAAATGCAATGAATGACTCAAATCCATTTGAAAAGAAAATACAATAAAATACAATGATAACTACTCTACCACAGGTAAAAACTATGGTCGTGCCTTGATGCATTTCAGGGTAATAAAATGAAGCATTCTAGGTCTTCTCAAGTTATATCTTAGAAAACTTAAAGGTAACTGCTAAAACCTATGACACTGGTTTTACAGGGTATGAGTGGAAAAAACGGAAGGAATAATGGAAGGAAAAATCACACTTCCCTAAATACAATTTTACCATTTTATATAGGTCTATATTAGATAGGACTAATATTCAGTTAGAGATTCAGAACCATTAGGACCACACATGTGGATGTATTACTGGGATTTGACCGTATGCAGTAATGGTAGCTGATAAAGTCTAGAAGGCTGTTGCCTTCATATCTAATACTGCAGCTTGAAGTCTGCAGGGCAGGCAGTTGGGAAGAAGGCTATCAGGGGATGCAAAGCAGCAAGGACAAGATGGAACCCAGGAGCATTGACTGGTACCCATGTCAGGCTCTCTCTGTCTCCAACCTTCATGATGTGGGTATCCTGCAGAAGAACCCAGTGCTCTTTGTCATAGAGATAAACACACATCTGGTTGAGGATACACAGTCAGATGAGGAGTCAGTGAAGCTGAAGGAAGATCCAGGGAAAGATGGAACAGCTGCAGCTTGGTTCCTGCCCCACAGCAAGGAGATAAGCCAGCAGATAAAATAACAATATGCATGGGCCACAAAAGCACCTGGAGACCCTTCCCCAGCCTCTAAGCACAAAAAACAATACTCTTGATATAGTTGCTCCTCCACTCTGTCCTCCAAATCTCACACAAGTATGTCGCTTGTGGCACACGCTTACCTGGAAACATAGGAAAGGAAATTATGGGAAACACAGTTCAGCCTAACCAGATCAACACACTACAAAACCTCTACAGTCCATCTTTTGTCATGTTGGCATGTATCACTTTAAATCACAATTTCCATATGAAGACAATTCAAAATTTAGGCTTCTACTTAACGGAGTACAACTATCTTGTGCACAATTAACAACACACCAACTACTTTTCCAAAAGAGGCTATAAAATCTGTCTCTTGCTCTTTGGGCATTCTTTGAGCTAATTCATACTCTCCCTTTGATATATTGTAGTTTAAATACTGAGAAGATGGAAAATAAGAGTGGGAAGAAAACAAGTTTTTTGAAAAAAAATACAATGACAACTACTCTACCACATGTAAAAACTATGGTGTAGCTTTGATGCATTTCAGGGTAATGAAATGGGGCATTCTAGATTGTCTCAAGTTTCTACATACAAACAGGCCAAGCATGGTGGCTCGTGTCTGTAATATCAGCACTTTAGGAGGCGGAGGTGTGAGGATCACTTGAGCCCAAGAGTTCAAAACCAGCCAGGGCAGCATAGTGAGATACCATCCTGACAAAAAATAAAAAATTTTATAAAGTATACATACAAATATATCCATATCAAAATAAGGAAGAAATACAACTGCACTAGCTCATTTCTACAACTGGTCATGCGGTCATATGGTCAGAGCTAGTATATACTACCTTCTTTTTTTTTTATTCTTCTTTTTTTTTTTTTTTGAGATGGAGTTTCGCTCTTGTCGCCCAGATTGGAGTGCAATGGCACAATCTCGGCTCACCACAACCTCTGTCTTCCAGGTTCAAGTGATTCTCCTGCCTCAGCCTCCCGAGTAGCTAGGATTACAGGCATGCACCACCATGCCTGGCTAATTTTGTATTTTTAGTGGAGACAGGGTTTCTCCATGTTGGTCAGGCTGGTCTTGAACTCCCGATCTCAGGTGACCTGCCCACCTCAGCCTCCCAAAGTGCTGGGATTACAGGCATGAGCCACTGCACCCGGCCCATATATACCACCTTCTACCACTTATTCCACATCCCTTTGCCCTCAGGAAGCACCTCAGCAGGTTGTGGTTCCTTGGACCCAAACCATTAGGAGAAAAGCCTGAATTGCATTGTCATAAAAGGGACATACATAAGCATAAAGAGGTCAATCCACCAGAAGGGACCAAAAGTCAAAATCTGAACATACACATAACATAGCTTCAAAATATTAACATATAAAGCAAAACTTGGCATAACTAAAAGTAGAAAAAGTCACAATAGTGGCTCCACCAGAGTGGGAGCCAATCACACATCTCGAAAGCTGACAGAACATGCAGACAAATAATCATTAAGGATACAGAAGATCAGAACCACAATGTTAACAAACTTGACTGAGAACATTGCCTCCAACAATGACAAAATACATACTATATGATCCCATTTACATAAAGTTCAAAACAAGGCTGGGCATGGTGGCTCACACCTATAATCCCTGCACTTTGGGAGGCCGAGGCAGACTACTTGAGGCCAGGAGTTCGAGACCAGCCTGGCCAACATGGCAAAACCCCGTCTCTACTAAAAATATGAAAATTAGCTGGGCGTGGTGGTGCATGCCTTTAAACCCAGCTACTAGGGAGGCCGAGGCATGAGAATTGCTTGAACCTGGGAGGCAGAGGTTGTAGTGAGCCGAGATCGTGCCACTGCACTTCAGCCTGGGCACAGAATGAGACTCTGTCTCTAATAATAATAATAATAATAATGAGATAAAACAGATGAGGCAAATTAATCTATGGTGTTAGAAGTCAGAATATCCAGGTGAGATGTGGCACAAAAAGAGAAAAAATAATAAAATTTAAAAATAAAAAATAGGGCTGGGCACGATGGCTCACATCTATAATCCCAACACTTTGGGAGGCCGAGGTGGGCAGATCACTTGAGGTCAGATGTTCAAAATCAGGCTGGCCAACATGGTGAAACCCCATATCTACTAAAAATACAAAAATAAAAATAAAAAATAAAGAAGTCAGAAGAGTGGTAACCCATGGCAAGGGTAATTGACCAGGAAAGGGCACAAAGAGGCTTCTAAGGTTGTGGTATCCTCCCTTTCTTAATCTAGGTGCTGAGTGCCCAGGTGGTTCACTTTGTGAAAATTCATTCAGCTGTACATATATGAATCTGTATATTTTGTTATACTTCCATTAATATTTTTACATTAAGAAAAGGTGACTTTTGGATAGCATTGAGAATAAACTGCTCTACATGATCTGACATGGTTTCCTCTCTACCTGTATATTCAACTACATTTTTCTCCTCAGTCACTTATCTATTCCAGCCACACTGGCCTTCCTGAGACGTATCAAACTCTTTCCCATCGTAAGACATTTGCACTCACTCTTCTCTCTGCCAGAAACGCTCATCTCTTTCCTATTCACACAGCTAATGTCCTAGCTTCATTCAGACAGCACCTCTTCAGAGAAGACTTACCTGGCCACCTAATTTAAAATAACACTTCCCCAAATCATCTTCTATCCCCGTATTCTATTCTCTTCACAGCATTTATCACTACATGCAATTTTGTGTTTTGTTATTGATTTTTCTCACTAGGATATAACCTCCATTTTTGTGTGTGGGTGTATGTTTTGCTCAATTAGTTTCATTAAAAAAATGAATGTGTTTTTAGAATTTCCTTGGGTTTCCTTTGTGGCTTGATACATAATCAAACTTTGTAAATATTCCATGTATGCTTGAAAATGTGATTTCTTTGATGTGTATACATTTCTCCATAACATCTACTTTGAGTTTATTACTCATGTTATTCAAATAGCCTACATTTTTGCTTATTTTCTGAGTTTGATCTGTCTGATTATATGAGGGATGAATTAAAATCTCCAAATATAATAGTTTATTCATCTATTTCTCTCTGTAATTCTGTCAGTTATTGCTTTATAAATTTTGCATTTATATTAATAAACACGTTTATGACCATAAACATATGTCTTCTTGATCTATTATTATGTTACTAGTATGCTTTATCTGTCTTTATCCCTTGTGATGTTTTGCAACTTCGACTCTATTTTGTCTGATGTAATTGTTATTCTAGTTTTTCTTTGATTATATTTCTCTGGTATATCTTTTTTGATTTATTGATTTCAATCTTTCTCTTCCCTTTTAAATGTGTCTCTTCTGGAAAATACAGTGTCATTTTAAAAATCCAGTGTATGTATCTCTGCCTTTTAATTGATGAGCTAAACTCATTTACATTTATTATAATAGAAAGACCTATTTTGTGTTTTTTATTTTTCAGGCTTCTTTTTTTTAAAAATAGAGTGGGGTCTCACTACGTTGCTCAGGCTGGTCTTGAACTCCTGGCCTCAAGTAGTCCGCCCACCTCATCCTCCCAAAGTGCTGGGATTACAGGTGTGAGCCACCATGCCTAGCATCAGGCTTCTTTTTTCAGTATCTTTTATCTTCTTTATTATAGTGCATTGGATGGAGCAAAAATTTTTGTACTAAATTTGAAAGTTATACTATGTATTTTTAATTTTTCTGCTGGTTACATAGAATTAAACATTTCATTTCCCAGATTTCTTTTTTAACCATGATGTATGGTTACATAAGTTCTGACCAATGAAATGTAAGCAGAAGTGTAGAACTTTCAGAATGGATTTGTTCAAAGGAAGAAGGTAATTCCTCTTTTCTCTCCTTCCTCCTGCTACTGCCCTAAAATTGGTAACTACAGCTCCAGCACCTATATGGGACCACGAAGGGATCCTGAGTGTGACAGTACTGGATGGTGGTGCAGAAAGCTAAGACTGTGGCTCCGTGATGACCTCATGGATTCGTCATGCTATAGTCATGACTACTTACAAGGCAAACTTCTTTTACTTGAAGAAGAAACTTCCTTAAGCCACTGTTATTTGAGATTTTTCTGATATGCAGCACTGCTCATTTCCAGGAGATACTTCCTTTATTGTAATTTCCTAGCCTGTGGTGGGGGCAGGGGGCAGTGCAAGTGTATCTTCCTTAGCCTATATCCAATTTGTGGCACTTAGACTTTCCCTTTAAGTTTCTCCCACTCCAACTCCCAAACATAGTGGGTTTTCTCAAAAGTGGAGCCTAAGACAAAGACTTAACCGTAGGAAGTTCACTGCAGATCACAGAGTGAGGAAGTAAGGAGAATGAGAGGAAAGGAGGAAAAGCGTCACCACTGTGGTCACCACTGTGGTCAGTGTGTACTTGATCCCACAGGACTTCCTGAAGAGTGTTCAGAACACTTCCTAGATTTGATTCCCACAATTGTCTACCAGGAAGACAGGGCACCGCAGTGTTTATCCATCAGATTCCATCCCCTATTGGCTAAGAATTGCCCCTACAGGCTGGGCGCGGTGGCTCACGCCTGTAATCCCAGCACTTTGGGAGGACGAGTTGGGTGGATCACAAGGTCAGGAGTTCGAGACCAATCTGGCCAATATGGTGAAACCCTGTCTCTACTAAAAATACAAAAATTAGTCAGGCGTGGTGGTGCACGCCTATAATCCCATCTACTCAGGAGGCTGAGGCAGGAGAATCACTTGAACCCGGGAGGCAGAGGTTGCAGTGAGCCAAGATTATACCACTGCACTCCAGCCTGGGTGACAGTGAGACTCTATCTCAAAAAAAAAAAGAAAAAAAGTATTGCCCCTACAGTGCTAACTCCATTGTGCTTTTGGAAAGAGCAGGCTTGTCTACACAGAGAATTTCCAGTGACAAAAATTCTACAAAGGGCGCATGGGATTAAAGTGAGACACTGTCACCATGAGGTGGGTCTGAACATGCACAGAACTGCCCACTGCAGCTGCAATTAGAATGCACCAAGAAAATACGACACTGAACACCAGGGTCTTCACGGTTTTTATGAAAGGTTCTGAGATCCATCAGCTTCCCTTTTGTTTCTGTGGCAACCGCAGAACTGAGCTAATTTATCTTCATACCTTGAACCAGCCTCTCAATTTTTGAAACTCGCTTCTCCCTGAACTTCTTTACTGTATGTTTTCTTATCGCTGACTGCTGTTTCTAAATGAGCTCTTCTTCCATTTCCTACTCTTTAAATGCAGGAAGTCCTCAAGTTTGCATCCATTCTTTTTCCTTTATACCATCTCACTAAACTACCTCATTTTTTTCTCATATCTCCATCACCATGTTTAAGAAATGATCCTCCAGCCGGGCGCGGTGGCTCACGCCTGTAATCCCAGCACTTTGGGAGGCCGAGAGAGGCGGGCGGATCAGGAGGTCAGCAGATCAAGACTATCCTGGCTAATACAGTGAAACCCTGCCTCTACTAAAAATACAAAATAATTAGCCAGGCGTGGTGGCGGGCGCCTGTAGTCCCAGCTACTCGTGGGGGAGTGGGGGGAGGCAGTTAAGGCAGGAGAATGGAATGAACCTGGGAGGTGGAGCTTGCGGTGAGCCAAGATCGCGCCACTGCACTCCAGCCTGGGTAACAGAGCGAGGCTCCATCTCAAAAAAAAAAGAAAAAGAAAAAAAGAAATAAAGAAAGAAAGAAATGATCCTCCAGTCTTTATTACCAGCCTAGATCTCTCTCTTTACTTCCTAACTCAAACTCATCACCCCATACTCTGTCTTCACACAGATGTAATTGTATAGATAATCAAATGCTAACATATTAAAAAAAAATCCATCTCATCACCTTTCTACATCTCCATGGTCCCTATTTCAATTAATGGCTTCTTCAACTAACTCCTTCCAAGCTAGAAACTCCAGCAACATCTTTCACTTTACCAAATCACTCCTTTTATCACTTGGAAAATTTGGTTGATCACATCTCATCTATCAAGTCTACCATCTCCTTCCTATTCCTACATGGATGAACCCTTATAATACCTCGTCTAAACTTAGACAAAAGCATCAGAAATGGTTTCCTGCTCCTAGTTTCTCCCCTTGACAAACAAACTTTGTGTTACACCAGCACAGGGTTTAGTTAAGAGGTATTACAAGGTGTGTTATGAAAGCTTCTGTCCTTCCTCCCAAACTCCCAATTTCCTGTTCCACAGAGGCAACCTCTTTCAACACTTTTGAAAATATTTGGGGAAAAAATTGTATCTGTACTGAACATGTACAGGTTTTTCTTGTCATTATTCCCTAAACAATAAAGTATAACAATTATTTACATAGCATTTATGTTGTATTAGGTATTATAGAAACCTAGAGATGATTTAAAGTATATTGGAGATTGATGCCTAGGTTACATGCAAATACCACACCATTTTACAATAGGGACTTGAGCATCCTCAAGCTTTGGTGCCCTTCGGAGGTCCTGGAACAAAGCCTCCGTGGAGGATAACAAGGGATGACTTTTGATTCCTGGCTTTCTTCATTGTTGGCTTAGGATTCAGCTTTCTTAGGTCAGCCACGTCAGAGTTAACCCATTTTATGGCTACTTTCTAATTCTGAAAACGCTGTTGCTGTTCTCTCCTCTCCTAATTTATCCTTTTGGGCATATGCTTTGGAAAATCCCTTTACTGTCATTTTAGTGTGATTTGAGGAGGGAATGTTGCTAACAATTCATGTGTTCAACTCACAAATTCCAGAACTCTGCCAAACTTTGGAAGCAGGTATCATCTAAGTCTATTTCTCTTTCTTTTTAAAACTTTTATTTTAGGTTCAGGGATACATGTGCAGGTTTGCTATATAGGTGAAACTCATGTCATGGGGGTTTGTTGTACAGTGTACAGACAACCTACAGAATAAGAGAAAATATTTGCAAACTATGCATTTAACAAAGGCCTAATATCCCAGTATCCATAAGGAATTTAAACAAATTTATAAGAAAAAAAACACAAACAACCCCGTTAAAAAGTGCACAAAGGACATGAACAGACATTTTTTAGAAGAAAACATATATGTGGCCAACAAGCATATGAAAAAAAGCTCGATATCACTGATTAGAGAAATGCAAATAAAAACCACAATGAAATACCATCTCATACCAGTCAGAATGACTATTATTAAAAAGTTTTTTTAAAAAGATAGATTTATTTTTATCTCTTTTCTCAACTCCATCCCAACTGGGTTCCAATTTTCTAGATTTTTCTGTGTCTTCACTAATTAAACTTCATTTTTGAAAAGGATTTAACCAATTCATTCCCTTTGAGGTCTAATGAATGACAGAGTTTAATGTGTTATATCTCCCAAGAGTATTTTCATTTTAACAAGGACTGAGTTTCTTATTTGGCTTAAGCCAAAGGGATAAAGGCATTAAGTTCTGAGAAATTTCAGGTACCCATACCTAAGTGTTTGGGAGGCTAGGGGAACGTTTTCTTGTGTTTTCTCAAATCACAGGTTTTGGGGGCATGTCTAACTGTGCCCATGTTTTAGGCTAATTGACGTCAGTGTCACAGCAGGCATTCTAGGATGACAATCAGAAATAGGAATATCTGCTCAGTTATAATTCTAGTCCAACTTGTATGTCTTGAAACCTAGATAGCAGGTAGATGAATCAGCATCCTAAATATTGATATTAATCTAGAGCAAAACATATATTTTATTGTGTTTATAAGTATACAAAGATAGACATCATTGAATACACACAACTCTAAGTAAGACCTCCTCATACAATTAGTGGTTGTAAGGCATTTTGGAACTACAAAATGCCATATAAATGCATGATAATTAGATCATGAAACTAATTATGGTTAATAATATGACTAACCATCTTAAACTGTGTATGAATATAATAATAATAAGCAACATTACGTGCTCTCAGTTGAAGCAGACACAATTAGCCAGAATTTGGTAAGGGGCACAAAACAGCAGAGGATGCCTCCAGCATTCTGGGGGTAGTGCACAGAAAATTAAGGTTGTATTTATCTGCCGTGGAGCACCGCAGGGATATAAACCACAAAAACAGGGGAGAAAAGAAGCCCAGTTAAGATCTCCTCCTTAATTCTTGATTTCTGGCTCTATTATTTTGCTAAATACCACTACTACAACTCAGAACAATTATAAGTGCCTGTGCATCTCTTACTAGGGCTGGGCACTGTTAAAGTGTTTTACATATATTAATTAATTCACACAACAACCTCAGGAGGTAGGTACTGTTCTCCCTTTTTGACATATAAGCAAATAAAAACACAAAGAAGTTAAATAACTTTCCACCGTGGGTGGCAGTGCTGGGACTTAGGCTACCCAGCCCCAGAGCCTGGCCAGTTACCACCACTCTATATGGCAGCCACCTTTTCTACCTTTTCTCTGTTCCATGAATCAATTACAGATATATATATGTGTGTATGTGTATATATGTATATACACCTATGTGTAAATATATGTGTGCATATATTTGTGTGTGTATAAACGTATGTGTGTATGCATGTATACATATATGTGTGTGTGTGTGTGTGTGTTTTGAGACGGAGTTTCACTCTTGTCCAGGCTGGAGTGCAATGGCGCAATCTCAGATCACTGCAACTTCTGCCCCCAGGGTTCAAAGATTCTCCTGCCTCAGCCTCCCAAGTAGCTGGGATTACAAGCATGTAATCCCATTACACCACCACACCCGGCTTTTTTTTTTTTTTTTTTTTTTTGTATTTTTAATAGAGACAGAGTTTCACCATGTTGTTAGCCAGGCTGGTCTTGAACTCCTGGGCTCAAGTGATCCTCCCACCTGTGCCTCCCAAAGTGCTGGGATTACAGGCGTGAGCCACCGCGCCTGGGCCAGATACATATTTTCATCACTGGTCATGCAAAACTCACTCCCCACCTCATCTTAACAACTTAATGATCCTTTTGGTAAAATGCCAATACCAGCATAAAACAAATTTCTTCAGGATACAAATATTTTCATAGTTTGTATTAACTCAACCTAAACTTTACTAGCCTGAATTGCTTCTTCAAGGCTTCACTAATACACTGTTGGGGAGAATTTTAAGCAACCTCCACCCAAGTGCTTACCTTGTAGTTCTATTTATCCACCTTAGACATTTATTAGACTCCTTTCAGATTCTTTCCCTCGCTACTGTTTTCCGGTATCATCTGATAACTGAATAGAAAATGCTGTTCTGAATCACTACACCTATCAACCATGTCACAGATAAATTCTACTATATATTATATACAAATATTTTAATGGGCTATTTAGAGCCAGCCGTCTTACCATGTGCTCATGTGGGATTTCCTGTTTCAATGTCGAATAATATATTTTACAGTTAGCAAGTTAATTTCACCTGCAGTCGTTGATTTGTTCAAATTCTGAGCATTTAAATCCATTGCCAATGTTTGCTTAAAGAACACTGTTTCCTTACGAGTCTTCCAAATCGGTCCTTACAGAAAGAACCTCTGAATACTATACGCATATACGGACGGCTGCGCGTCCCTACAAAGTCAGCCTGTTACTTCCACTGGAGAAACAAAACTCTTGAGAACCGCTGAGCTGTAAAAATGTCAGAAAGCCGGTGTCCCATGCGCGCTGAGAAAGCCGGGAGAGGGCGGTGGCTGCCCCCAGGCCGCCTCCTGCCCCGGGGGAGGCCGAGGCCTCACCGCGCCCCCGGCGCCCCGCCCCCGCGGCGTCTAGCGGCCCCGCCGCAGGGCAGGCCTGGCCGGGTCTCCCCGGGCCGCGGCGGCGCCCCCTGCAGGCCGCGGCGGGCAGAGCGGGCGGAAGGAACCTGAGCCGAGCTGCCACCGTGTCCCAACCCGAGCCACCGCCGGAGCTTCCCCGGGCCCCGAGTCCGAGCCGAACGCCCTCCTCGCCGCCTCCGCGTCCCGGCGCCCTCCAGAGCCGCCGCGCCGCCAGCGCACACCTGAAGCGGCCGGGCCAGGCCCTGCCTCGGTCCTCAGCTGGTCCTCCCCGCCCCGCACCGGCCTTCACTCTGGAGCGGCCCCGGCAGCCGCAGCAGGGGCGGCGGCGGCGGATTGAGGAGCTCTCCAGGTCGTCCCGGGAGAGGCTGCTGCAGTCCCGGGACAGGATGTTCTCCAAGTTTACCTCCATCCTGCAGCACGCCGTGGAGGCGGTAAGGCCGCGGGCTGCGGGCGCACGGCAGGCCGGGGATGGCGGCGGCCTACGCTTCCCGGCGGCCTCGGGGACAAGCTGGGCGGCCTCGGTCCGGCCCTCGGCGGCCCTGGCCCCGGGTGGGGTGAGGCCCCAGGCAGGCGCCCTGGGTGGCCGCCGGGTCGTGGGGGCGCCCGGGGCCTCGGGCCTGGCTCTGCGCGGGTCCCCTCCGTCCCTGGCTGCCCCAGGTCGGCGGTCCCTGCTCTCCTCCAGGAGCCGGGGCGGGAGTGCCGGGGAGGACCTGGCCGCCCGACCCCGCTCGGTGGTCGCCTCATTCCTCTGATGGGGACGGGGGTTCGGGGAGCACCTGGCGGGGTCGCAGGGAGCTCCCCCGGGCTCCCTTAACGTTAACCTTCTCCGGAAAAAAGTGGTCAGCGTTGAGCAAGACAAAAGAAACGAGCAAGCACCGCTTGGGCTTGGGTTCTGTTTTGTTTTGGTTTTGGGGGGTAGGGGTGAGAAAGGCATGGTCTCGCTGTGGGGCGACCCTGGCGAGGGAGCCGCCGACCAGCCAGGTTGCTGGCTTTTGCTTTCTTGGGCCAGGAGGCCGAACTCAGCTGAGCCTTATGGATTGATCTGAAATAGGGGTTTGGAGGGTCCAATCGAGTTTGCTTTAGACAGCTTCCAAGCTCACCGAGCACAGAGACCATCTGTTTCCTTTCTTCTCTAGTTCTCTTCCTGGACACTCTTCGTTTATCCTGCAATTGTACTCTCCTTTGAGGGTTTTAGACACCAGCATAGAGAGACAGTATTCAAGTATCCTAATAGACTAATACGTGAAAAGAAACTAAAAAGAAAATGTCTTGTCACTGTTCTAGTGAGAGTGCTAGTTGCTTTACTTGTTTACTTTATTCTGGGAGAACTGCCCAAATTGAGAAATGCATTCTGTGCAGAAACAATTACTTTGCTAATTTTTAACATGACTTTCTCTTCCTGTGATCATATTATGCGATAGGGCACTTTAAAATGTACATTTTTTAAAATATCAGATACAACAATTTTTTATGGGCAGGCAAAAATAAAATGGAGTTTTTGCCTTCAGTAATAAAAACAAACTCTAGTACAATTGTTATTTAAGTGATACATGGGAAGTGTTGAAAAATTTAGCTCTAGGACAAGCTCTTGGGCAAATGTATCAAACAAGAAAAACAGGGTTTCATGAATGTAGAGCAGTATTACACGGAGGGAAATGACAGTTGTAGACTTCAAGACAACTTTTAGTTTTTTCTTGCTTATGCACACTCTAAAGCACTTTTGTTAAAAGAATGTAACTGCAATTTATTAAAACATTTATATTTTGTTTTCTTTAAAAATATCAATAATCATTTATTTTATTTATTTATTTTTTATTTATTAATTTTTTTGAGAACGAATCTCATTCTGTCACCCAGGTTGGAGTGCAGTGGTGTGATCTCAGGTGACTGCAACCTCCACCTCCCGGATTCAAGCATTTCTCCTAGTAGCTGGGATTACAGGCACACACCACACCCGAGGAATTTTTTTTTTTTTCTTTCAGTAGAGATGGGGTTTCACCATGTTAGCCAGGCTGCTCTCGAACTCCTGACCTCAAGTGATCGCCTGCCTTGGCCTCCCAAAGTGCTGGGATTACAGGCGTGTGCCACCGCGCCCAGCCCAAATCATTTTATTTTAACACTGAATATATGAAATACTTGGGAATACTTAATGAGATACTTGGGAATCAAAATTTACTACATTACAATCAGCTGTCTTATCTGTAGACTCTGCACATGTGATTCAACCAAACTCAGGTAAAAAAATATTCGAGGGGGAAAAAAATTCTGCAGAGTTCCAAAAAGCAAAACTTGAATTTGCCACATTCAAGTACTGCCTTGAATCCATGTGAATGAAGTGATGTGTAGGCATTGTATTAGGTATTAGAAGCAATCTAGAGATGATTTAAAGTATACAGGTATGCATAGGTTATATGAAAATATTATGCCATTTTAAAACAGGGACTTGAGCATCCTCAGATTTTAGGGGTGGGAAGAGAGGTCCTGGAACTAGTCCCCCACAGATACCGACTGTATTTATATCCTTTACCCATCAAGCTAGTGTTTACAGAAATAAGTACTTAGAAAAAGAAAGACGGCTTTCTTGCTCTCCTAGTAAAGGCTCATTTTTATCCAAAGGCCTGTGTTTTCTTGTCCTCATTATCTTTTTATAATTGTATATATTAGCATCTGCCAAATTATCTGGCTCCTGCTCTGTAATATCCTTAGCCTACTTTGCTGAGGTTAGTGAGAAAAAGTTAGAGTGGCTTGTATTCACCTAGTCTTGAAATTAATGCATTACATTTAGAAATGTAATGTTTTCGTTTCCTTAGACCTAATGTTTTCATTTGTGGCACCACCCATCTTATCTTGATAGGAGGTTAAATCTCATGGAAAATGTTTGGTGTCCTATACTAACCTTTTTTTCCCCCCTTTTAACATTCTCTCTTGGGAATGAACTCATATGCAATGATGAAAAAGCCATCCTTGTGGTATTTGGATAATTTTTTTTTGTAGCCCAAGATTAGTTTCTAGTTATTCAGTTCTGTTTATTAATTTGCTTGATATTTTCCTCTATGAAGCAATCTTACCATTCCTCAGTCCATTTCATTAGCTCTTCTGTGTGTTCCTGTTCATTTGTATGACCAATTAGCATTTCCTGATGCATTATTCCAATTAGCATAATTATCAGGATTATACAGAAACAGAAAATACCTGGATGCTGACGTGACCTTTTTTCATTATTTTTTTGGATCAGTCTGTGGAGTAACGCTTTTCCAACCATTTTGGTATGATTACTTTCCAGGTTTCCTTATTCAATTGGTGAGCCTTCAAATGGGTTTTTAATTTTTAATTAACTATTTACTTATTTTTCAAGACAGGGTCTCTGTCACCCAGGCTAGAGTGCAGTGGCATGATCATGGCTCACTGCAGCCTCGACCTCCAGGGCTCTCACAATTCTCCTGTCTCAGTCTCCTGAGTAGCTGGGACTACAGGCCAGCACGACCACACTCAATTTTTAAAAAAATTTTTTGTAGACACTGGGTCTCACAATGTAGACACTGTGCCCAGGTTGGTCTCACATTTTTGGGCTTGAGTGAGCCTCCCACCTCCATCTCCTAAAGTGCCAGGATTATAAGGATGGAGCTATCATACCTGGCCCAAATAGTTTTTTTTAGCATTGACTGGATTCATTTATCATTTTCATATTCATTTATCATTATCATTTATCATATTCATTTAAGTGAGGCTTAAACATAGTGTTTTTCTTATTGTTTAATTAATGGTTTCTCCTCACTCCCTGGTAACTACTTACAAGGTGAAAACTATGACTAAGATATTTTCCAAAATTAATATTTGAAAATGTATTATTAAGCTGATAGACTGCATTTTGAGTATGGAAGAGAAGTTCACACCTTCTTGATCAAAAACAAGAACTGTAATGTAACTCCTGCCTCCCTTTTTAGAAGTGACAGTCTTCTCTCAGTATAGAAATGATTGGCCAGTAAGAGTCTTATGAAATTAATCTGTCCTGTTAGCCAGTTGCCACATGTCACAAGTCTGAATTCAGGCCTTTCTTGTAGTTAGTTGCAGGGTTAGATTGGATTGTTTTAACACAGCTTCTTCAAAAGAAAACACTTTCCATTTAATACAATTTGGCATTTGTTGAGAGCCTAGTCCTCACTAGGGAATGTGCCAAGGGCATGTTCCTCTTAAATTCCAACCAGTTCCACCCTTGTGGGCAGATTTATTCCAGAGAGGATAAAGGACAGTGTCAGGGAAGAGTTTTATCATTTTAGCTAATTCCTTTAATGGAAGTCGTCTTTCAGAATGTAAGTGCAATGTTTTCTTTCCAAATTATAGTTAAGAGTTCATGATGATTGTTGAGACTAGCAATTCCTTAAAAATCTCCTGTGCCCTGGAAATTCAAACCACAAATCAAATATATCTCATGTTTTCTTGGCATATTATTTTCCAACAAGTGATCTCTAGCTTCTCCTTCACTCATTCAGCACATGTCTTCTGAGTCACCAGGAAAGCATGGCTCAAAGTGAGGGAAACAAGGTGTACTTGGTGTACTTGTGTCCTTGGTCACAATGCTTACAGTCTCATTTGGAAAACAAAACAAATATACAAGTTAGATTATAGAATAAGGAATGCCCTAAGAATATGTTCTAACTCATAGAGCCAGAAAGAATCAGGTTCCATTCCTGCCTCTATCCCTTCCTTCTGTACTTGGACAAGTTAGTTGATATGTATACATTTCCATTGCTTCATTATAAAGGGAAATAATTAAACCTATCATAGAATTGTTGTGAAGATTAAAATGAGATAATGTTCATGAAGTGCTTAGTGCAGTGCCTGACACATAGGAAGTGCTCAGTAAAAGTCAAACCATTATTGTCATTTGGATGATTGGTTTAGCCAGTGAACTCTGTAGGAGAAGGGAGCAAGCATTTAGGATCGGAATTGTTATAAAAGACTCTCTGGGAGGAAGTGAGCAGGACTTTGGAGTGGGAGAGAAGATGGGGAAGGTCATTAGGAAAGTTGGGGGCAGAAAGAAGCATTTAAAAAATCTGGGAGAGGGGTCAGGCATGGTGGCTCATGCCTGTAATGCCAGCACTTTGGGAGGCAGATCACCTGAGGTCAGGAGTTCGAGACCAGCCTGACCAATATGATGAAACCCCAACTTTACTAAAAATACAAAAATTAGCCAGACGTGGTAGCATGCACCTGTAATCCCAGCTACTCAGGAGGCAGAGACAGCAGAATCGCTTGAATCCAGGAGGCAGAGGTTGCAGTGAGCCGAGATCATGCCATTGCACTCCAGCCAGGGCAGTAAGAGCGAAACTCCATCTCAAAAATAAAATAAAATCTGGGAGTGGAATGTTGATGATACATGAGACACAGTAAAAGCAGAGGTGACTTTTAGAACACTAGTTTTCATTTGAATTATCCATCTAGATAGTTTTGTGTGATGGGTGTATTTGGACACAGTCCAAGCTCCCAGTTAAAGGCAGTATTTCCTTGGTTAAGTCAGTTAACTGATTTTGAGTCTTCAGAGTTTGAGCAAAATAGGTTTATCGTGAGAGTTTAAGACCATACGGTATATGCAAAATTTGCAGTATTACACCTGGCACATAACTACTCATTAAAAGGCAGTGACTTCTGTGTTATTTATGTATTCACTTAATATATATTATCAAATTCTTAACTCTGTGTCATGCCTGAGTTGGAAACCAGAGATTGAGTGATGAAAAAGATAATACAGTCCCAGCTCTCATAGAGCTGACAATCTAGTGGAAGAGATGGATAATTAAACAATGACAAAAGTGGGATACGGGATGAAAGAGAGCAAGCCATCTGGTAAAGAGTATCAAGGCATATATAGGGATTCCATCCTAAGCAGGAAGAGCCTGGCCAGGCTTTGCAGAGAAAGCAAAGTCTGGTTAAGGGTTTCATGTCAATTTGGGGTTGCGATGGTCAATGCATGAATTTTTAAAAATTTAATTTTCTGTATTGTAAAAAAATTGGAATCTCTTGGTACTGATTCACACATTTTTTTTTTAACTCACAGCATCAATGTTTTTATGCAATAATAAAACAGGTGATTTGCACGTTAGAATTAGTAATGAAAGTGGCAAGTTTACTAGAAAGTTTTACATAAATAAGGAAATTTATTCATGTTTGAACAGGATTGTTACTAATCTAAGTTATTAGCAATTTAGAACTGTTTAGCTCTCTAGTTAAATAGGTTTCTTATTTAAATCTAACTCCTGGAGGGAGGTATTCACAAAGTAACGCCATCCTGCTTTGAATTTGACTGTAACCTACAACAAAGGTCCTGACACAAACACAGTAAGACATCTCTGCCTAGTGACCAGAGAATACAGTTTCAATTCTCTTGAAATACAGTTAATTCCCACTCCTGAAATAATCTGGAAAAAGGATATTGTAACTCCTCATATAGCCAGGAGGTTGCCTTGGAAAAATTTAACAAATCGTAACATTGACACTTAAGAAACTAGGTACAGTTCCCGAAACAACAAATTTCGTTTGGGTTTGTCCCACTTGTGAATGCACTTAACTATATAAAGGTAGTCTATAGAAGTCAGGTCCAAAACAAATTAGGAAGAGGTTTTATGTATTTTGAGAACATTCTAAAGTGGCTGATTAAAACTTTTTTTAATCTAAAAATTTCAGGAAGATGATACTGTTTTCCCAAGTTGGTACTTTGATTCTTAATTTTCTTCCTCATTTTTTCCCTCCATCTCCCATAAGTTTTTTTTCTCCCCATGTTCTCCTTGAAGTTAAAGTACTCCCAAAGATTTTAACTCCATTCTTGCAGTCTTTTTTATTTTTTATTTTTTGAAAATAAGGTGAATATTTTATTCTGTTAACACAGTACTATTTACAGTGGAAGATATTGATGATTGTTGAAATATTTTCAGGTCTATTTTATTCCATAAATACATTTCATCTTCTTGATTGGAAACACTTAAGATGTTTATGACCAATATTTATAATTTGGACAATAGTTCGGAAATTGTTTCGACAAGGTTGCCAGCTCTGAGGTGGATGCTGAGGACACCAAGAAATCAAAATAGTACCAGTAGAAGTGCAAGAATAACATGACCTCTTTTAGGTCATCTGTTTAGATGAAGGCTATGAAAATGGACTCTGGAGAAGTAAAGAAACAAAAGAAACAAAACTCCGTAGGCAGAGCAGCCCCAAGAGCTACTAGTTGGCTATTTTTCTAGTTATTTATTGATCCTATGCTAAACAAGGGATGGATGATTCATGAATTTTCTGGGGAAAAGGGTGGGCCATTCTCAGCCTTGAGCCTTCCTCCCCTTTTTAGACTATATAGGGTGTCTTTCAGACATTGCCATGGCATTTGAAGGCTGTCATGGCACTATTGGGAGTGGCTCTTAGCATGCTAATGCATTACAATTAGTGTATAATGAGCAGTAAGGATAACTGGAGGTCACTTTTGTGACCATCTTGGTTTTGGTGAGTTTTGGCCGGCTTCTTTACCGAATGCTGTTTATCAGCAGGGTCTTTATGACCTGTATCTTGTGATATTGGACCTGTGACCTCCAATCTCATCCTGTGACTAAGAATGCCTGACCTCCTGGGAATGCAGCCCAGCAGGTTTTAGCCTCATTTTACCCAGCTCCTGTTCAAGATGGAGTCGCTCTGGTTCAAAGGCCTCTGACAACATTAGGACTAGGGGAGCTTTCACTCTCTTTCACTCTTTAAGGAAAAGAAATGTAGAAAGTGTGTGCAAATCTTTTTCTATCCATTTAACGCACATTTGAAATACTTGTAGGTTTGCTATAAGATGACTGAGGGGATATAATTTTGGTCATAAAACTTCTGAAGTAAGTTTTAGAGCTAAAATGTTGAGCATTTTTGACTTTGTGGAATTTAAATTGTTAGTATCTTGTTCATGTAGTTATTTTGCTAAAAATATGCACTGCCTATTCCAAGCTTAAAAAAGAAAAGATTTACATCTGTATGTCACTGAATGTAGGGTACAGTTTTAATCTGATTATGAAGTTGACTTTGGTACATGTTTTAGTAGTGATGACGTGTAACTAATTACGTAACAGCTTTTTACTGTTGTGCATTTCAAAGTCCTAGGTACAAAGATTCCTGGCTATTAGTAATTTCGTTTTACTGATATGTCAGTATTAGAATATTGGGCATTTTCATTTAATTTTTCATTTAACATACCTTTGAAACCTCCTTTTTTTTTGAGGTGGAGTCTTGTTCTGTCACCCAGGCTGGAATGCAGTGGCGCAATCTTGGCTCATTGCAACCTCCACTCCACCTCCCAGGTTCAGGGGATTCTCCTGTCTCAGCCTTCCCAGTAGCTGGGACTACAGATGCATGGCACCACGCCTGGCTAATTGTTGTATTTTTAATAGAGACAGGGTTTCACCATGTTGCCAGGCTGGTCTTGAACTCCTGACCTCAAGTGATTCACCTACCTCGGCCTCCCAGAGTTTTGGGATTACAGGTGTGAGCCACTGCCCCCAGCCTGAAACCTACTTTTAAACAAGTGTCAGGGGAGGGTAAAAAAAAGCCCAATACTGTAGTTTAATAATAATGTTGGTAATTATGTTTTTCCTCTTTCTTGATAACTCATTTTTACTTTCTTGGATTCGACTTATTTTGTTTCTGTTTGATATCTGACATATAAAAACAAAGTTCACCCCTTATTTTTATGCTACCATTGCATCATAATACATAAATATAGAGTCGTAAGTTATGGGAAAGTTTCAATGCCGTTTTCTTAATTGTTGTGGTCTTTTGTTTGCGTAGCTTGCACCTTCTCTTCCTTTACAAGAAGATTTTGTTTATCACTGGAAGGCAATTACCCATTACTACATAGAGACTTCAGGTAAGGAACAATGCTGATATTAACTGAAAATTTGTGAAAGTTAAACAGAAAATTTGTAAAATATTAAAATATTTTTAAATAAGTCTTCAAATTTATTTTATATCTAAGTTTATAGACAATCTTATCTTTAATTTGTCTTTAAGATTCAGTCACTCATTTAAAAATGTATCTGTTGAGCACCTACTACTATGTGTCAGGTATCGTTGAGGCACTGAGGGATAGAACAGTCAAACAGGCAACACTGCTGTCCTCACAGAGCTTGTGTATTGATTGGGAGGAGGCAGACAGTATATAGACAAATACATATAGTGTGTCAGATGATAAGCGTCAAGGGCAAATGAAGCAGGCTAAAGGGTTATAGGGGTACGTTTGGGTGGTGGGAGTGGACAGTTGGCTATTTTAGGTTAGAGAAAGCCTCATTGCCCAATATGACTTGTGAGCTGAAATCTAAAGGAGAAAGGAACTGAGCCTGCTAGATATCTGGGGGAAGGGTGTCTCGGGAATGACACCTAATTCACAAACCCTCAGGCCAGAGCGTATGGCATACTTGGCATATCCCAGGAACTTTAAGGAAGCCGGTGTGGGTAGAGCAAACTGAAGGAGGAAAGTGGCAGGAGATGAAAGAAGACAGAGGTGGGGGTTTGGAGGCTTGTCGCATATTCCCCCAGGGCCTTTTGAGCCACTGTAAGGGTTTGACTTTTACTGTGAGAACTCTTGGAGGGTTTTGAGTAGAGCTGAAATGTAATCTGTTTGATTACCTTGACTTCTGTGAAAAAACTTAGATTGACAGGATTCAGGGATGAAGCTGGTAAAACAGGGTACTGTCACAGCAGTCTCAGCGAGAGACAATAATGGCTTAGCCCAGGGTGGAGGTGCTAAGGAGATTGCATTCTGGATACATTTTAAAGGAAGATTTGTTGATGGATTGGATATTGGGGATAAGGGAATAAGAGTCAAAGATAACTCCAAAGTTTTGGGCTTAAGAAGCTAGAAAAGTAGAGTGCCACTTACTGAGAACAGGGAGACTGCAGGAGGAGCAGGTTTGTGAGCACATTTTGTACGTGTTGAGTGTGAGATACCCATCATACGTCTGCTTGGATACATCAGGTAGACAACTGGCAACAGGAATCTGGACTTAAGACATGAAATTGAGAGTTATTAACATGTAAGTAGGACTTCAAGCCCTGTGACTGGATGAGATTATCTAGGGAGGAAAGATAGATGGAGGAGAGAAGGCGTCCAAAACTGAACTCTTGGACCCAGTGTTTAGAGGTTGGGAAGATGAGGACAGTAGTGAAGGAAGCTGCTTTTGCCGGTAAGGAAGAAGACAGCCAATAGCAAATGGTGTCCTCAGCAGCCTAGAAGAGGAAGGAAGGATTAGTTGTGTCAAATGATGCTGATGTCAGGTTAATGAAGACTAAGAATGGATCATTGGATTTAGCTACAAGAAGCACATTAGTTTTCTTGATAAGAGCCACTTTAATGGCAGGGAGGAGAGAGAAGGCCTGATTGGAGTAGGTTTAAGAGAAAATGGGTGGAACTGGCTGGGCGCGATGGCTCACGCCTGTAATCACAACACTTTGGGAGGCCGAGATGGGCGGATTGCTTGAGGCCAAGAGTTCAAGACCAGCCTGGCCAAGATGGTAAAACCCCGACTCTACAAAAAAATACAAAAATTAGCCAGGCATGGTGGTGCACACCTGTAATCCCAGCTACTCGGGAGGCTGAGGCAGGAGAATTGCTTGAACCCAGGAGGTGGAGGTTGCAGTGAGTGGAGATGGCACCACTGCACTTTAGCCTGGGTGACAGAGGAAGACTGGCTCAAAAAAAAGAGAAAATGGGTGGAAAAGATGTATAGACAATGTGTGTAGACTGCTCTCATGGGGCATATTAGTGTAAACGGGGCTAAGAAGGAGATACGGCGGCAGGAAAGGGTTTTTAAATTCTTTAAAAAGACATAAGATATTGCAGTTTTATTTGATGGGAGCAATCTAGTAGAGAAAAGGGTAGATACAAGAGTAAGATGAGAGCATTTCTTTTTCTTTTCTTTTTTTTTTTTTGTTTTTTTGTTTGTTTGTTTTTGTTTTTTGTTTTGTTTTGTTTTTTGAGACAGACTTACTCTGGCTCCATCTTGCCTCACAACAACCTCCACTTCCCAGGTTCAAGCGATTCTTGTGACTCAGCCTCCCAAGAGCTGGGATTACAGGTGCCCACCACCACACCTGGCTAATTTTTGTATTTTTATATAGAGACAGGGTTTCGCCATGTTGGCCAGACTGGTCTCAAACTCCTGACCTCAGGTGATACACCTGCCTTGGCCTCCCAGAGTACTGGGATTACAGGAATGAGCCACCACATCCAGCCAGATGAGATCATTTCTGTGCAATATCCTTAAGTAGGCAAGGGAGGAAGGGATCTTGTGTAAAAGTAGACGCTTGGCCTTAAATAGGCGTGAGTACAGTTCATCCATCAAAATAAGGTAGAAAGCAGAACAAGGGTATAAATGCAGGAAACAGGTAGATATGGTGTACAGAGTCTTTGGAAGTTATCTTCTGGTTGCATCTGTTTTAGATGCAAGTAATAGGAAGTAATTAGGAAGGATGAAAATAGGAAGGATGTTCTCAGTAAATAGGAAGGATGGAAAGTGAATATGGGGAATGAGAATAGATTAGGTCAAGGGTTGCCAAACTATTCCATAAAAGGCCAGATAGGCTTTGTGGGCCATACAGTCTCTGTTGCAGTTCTTAAGCTCTGCTGTTAAAGAATGAGCCTTCAGGCCAGGGACAGTGGCTCACGCCTGTAATCCCAGCACTTTGGGAGGCCGAGGCAAGCGGATCACGAGGTCAGGAGATCAAGACCATCCTGGCCAACATGGTGAAACCCCATATCTACTAAAAATACAAAAATTAGCTAGGCGTGGTGGCATGCACCTGTAGTCCCAGCTACTCGGGAGGCTGAGGCAGGAGAATCGCTTGAACCCAGGAGGTGGAGGCTTCAGTGAGCCGAGATCACGTCACTGCACTCCAGCTTGATGACAGAGTGAGACTGTCTCAAAAGAAAAAAAAAAAAGGAGCTTTCCTTTGTTCCAATGCACCTTTATGTACAAAAACTGATGGCAGGGCTGGATTTGGCCCATGGACCAAAATTTGGCGACAGAACGAAATAGGGACATTGCTACCTAGCACTACAGGATCCCCTGAGGAGTATACAGGTAAACACTGGTGGATATGCAGATTGGATGCATGTCATTTAACTAAAAGGAAACATGAGAATATGAGAATAGTTCATTTGGCAAGCTGACAGGATTATACGTGATTTGTTAAAAGAAAAAAAATCCTTTATATTTGTGCAGTAAGTAAAAATCAGACAAAAAAATATACATATGTAATTTCTAACTTCATTTA
The DNA here is from genome assembly GCF_049350105.2 of Macaca mulatta. Classification (NCBI taxonomy): domain Eukaryota; kingdom Metazoa; phylum Chordata; class Mammalia; order Primates; family Cercopithecidae; genus Macaca; species Macaca mulatta. Next base: position 126,965,788 of record NC_133414.1, read on the forward strand.
GATGTTTAGCCAGCAGATCTACAGAAATGTTTCTTGAGAGGAGCTGCCTTTTCAAAGGACTGCTCTTAGCCCTTATAATTTTTTTCCTGCTTCCATGGCTTTGAGAAAATGCATAAGTTCTTGCTTTAAAAGATTTTTTGCAATCTAGTAGCAGAAATAAGTATGTACATTGCAATAAAATATGGAACAAATAACATTTCAGGTGGAAAAAAGCATATGCAAAGGCACAATGCCATTTATAGTTCAGGAATGATGAGAATCGGTGGCTGAAACTAGATCTTGTCTTATAGGGAGCTAAGATTTTAATCCTGTCAAGTTCAATTTACAGTTAATTTAGTTCTCAATTTAAAAAGTATTTTTGGTCATTTTTTTGCCATAAGTAATTGTAATTAAACCGTGCTTGAACATTCATTCTTTCCTGGAGTGTTTGTGTATATAAAGACTACAATTATGGGGAAAACACATTTTTGAAAAATAAATTATAAGTAAACTTATAAATCATCCTTTACTAGCGCTAGGCTACTCATTTTAGAATATGAAATGAGACGTAACATTTCTTGAATTCTTACTCTGTGCTAAGGACTGGGCTTTATTATTTCATTGAAATCATATAATAGTACTCACTAGTGTTTATTAGTTCCATTTTATAGGTGTTGGTGACTGATGCTTACATAAGTTGCACCAGTTCATCCACCTGAAAGTGACAGAGCCAAGATTTGAATCCAAGTTGTCTAACTCCAGGACCCATTCTTCTAACAACTGTCCCATACCATATCAAACTTGATACATATGTCCTCCTGAAAACAAAGGTGACCCTTCTCTATCCATTGTTTTCTCCATAAGGCTTAGTTATGGTTTTCTCTCTGTGCTAGTATACAGACAAAGCAACATATCAGTACATAGCATACCAGAATTGTGGTGTTCAAACTATAGAAGTACAAAGTAAATGAAAATAGAGACATAAGTAAAGAATTTGGCATTTCCTAATGTATTTTGTATTTAAATGTTCTATAAAACTTCACATTTTTAAGAGTAGTTTAACCTTAGTATAATAAGGATAGGTTGATAAAACCATGTGATGTTTGAGTCTAACTGTGATATGTTAAAAAATAGCACTAAATTTTTATTTTTTTATAAGAAATCAGTAATATTTAATAAAAATTCTCCAGAGAAGCAACTTTGAAAAACAGATTTTGGAAAACAGTCATCTGTTAATGAGAGATGTCAATAATTTTAATAGTGGGTTTTCCTTTTGCCTTCTCATTTTAACAGAAGAAAATGAATTAGGGGCATTGACAGGCTTCCCAATCCTACAAAGTAATGTAGTAGCAATACAAAACAGAATCCGTCTTCTTCATATATCCCAGGTTATTTGCCTTAATGTTCAAGGCCAACCTATTTCTATTTAAAGAAACTTAAAGTTCAGATCTTCTGAACTGGCTAAGTGAAAAAAATATTTTAATTACAAGTACACATAGAACATTTTGATATGACGTGTATTTTTCCTGGTCATGTTCCCATTTTCCCACATAAATAACTCTTATTTCTGAATTACTATGGATAGATGAATGTTAGCTTACGGAATATATTTCAGATTTTTTTTTTTTTTTTTGAGATGGAGTCTCACTCTATCACCCAGGCTGGAGTGCAGTGGTACGATCTCTGCTCACTGCAACCTCCGCCTCCCTGGTTCAAGTGATTCTCCTGCCTCAGCCTCCTGAGTAGCCGGAATCACAGGTGCCCGCCACCACGCCTGGCTAAATTTTTTGTGTTTTTAGTAGAGACAAGGTTTCACTGTGTTGGCCAGGCTGGTCTTGGATTCCTGACCTCAGGTAATCCACCTGCCTCGGCCTCCCAAAGTGCTAGAATTACAGGCGTGAACCACCGTGCCTGGCCATATTTCAGAATATTGATTCAGTTTTGGGGTAAGAATATGACAAAATGCATCATCTAAATTCTAGCAGAGATAATCATACTATGTTTATAAACCTCACTTAAGTGTGTAGTTCAGATTTTTCTCAGTTTGAATAGGAAAAGGGAAAGACAGAGTATTTTAGGTGCAAATATGCAGTTTAAAAATGTTTAAATATTTGATGAGTGTTTTTTGTTGTTTAGATGATAAAGCCCCAGTGACCGATACAAATATTCCATCGCATCTGGAACAGATGTTAGATATACTGGTTCAAGAAGAAAATGAACGGGAATCTGGAGAGACGGGGCCATGTATGGAATATTTGCTCCATCACAAAATCTTGGAAACATTATACACCTTGGGGAAAGCTGATGTAAGTTCCTAATCCACACCATGTTTTTGGGCGTGTAGTACATGCCTTAATGTCTTATGAATAAAGAAACTGCCAAATACTTGATTTAAAAGGTGCGTATTGAACATGGCAGGATTCAAGTTAAGATTGTGGAAAAAAGAAAATTATGTAGCCTATACACTTATGTCCATAGAGATAGAAAGATTCCAAACACTCTAGACAACAACTAGTACTTGGCTGCTTAGAATTCCAATATAAACATTTATGAAAATAAACTCAAGTACATGAGCTCAGAATAAAAAAAGAGAGAAGGAAGTCAGTTAAAATAGGATTGAAAAAATAGGAATTATTTGTCATAGTCCTGGAAGAGAATGTCACTGATTATTTTGACACTAACTAAACTGTTGAGTGGAGCCAATTTATATTTTTTAGGTCTGATGAATATTGAAAAATCTTTACAAAGCTGAAATTATGATATCAATAATATTTTATATCGCAAAGCCTTCAAATTAGTTATAGAGACAAGTTTTCCAGCTGTATGGCCGAGTGAGGGAATGGAAGAGCCTTGAGTTCAGATTAGGAGGCCAGGCTTCCAGTCCTGACTTCATTATTCACACACTGTGACCATCATAAGTCTCTTTGGTTAATCTTCCTCCTCTTTAAAATCCAAAAAGTGATTGTTGAGGGGCCTCCCCAGCCCTAAAAGTCTATCGTTCTGTGAATTTCTATGATATATGTGAAAAAAATTTAGGTTAAAACAAAAGAAACCTACAGACACACTTTCATGACAAAGAGAGTTATGAATAGTAGCATACAAGACAATTTCCTTTTGTCTGTAATACTCTAATTTACTTTTAAGTTAAATTCACTCAATTTATGTTTTCTAGGCAACACACCTGCTGCCTAATATTGTGGAACTCATTCTCCTTCTCCTCCTTTTTCCTGTCCTTTGGAGAGAAGGATTGTTAATAATAAATTGATTAACTGATTTTTGAGCAAAAGTTAGTAATTGTACTTTAGTAAATTTATTTTAATACAGGTGGTTGTAAATATAATTTAGTGGTTTATCTAAATAATGTAAAGTATTTGCTTGCTTAAAAATATTGTGCATGAGATTATAGTTTATACTATTTCCAGATAGCATGTCTATGATGATGCTTTGGAAATACTCATTTTGTAACTATATTTGAAATGTGAAGCAGTATAAGCAGCTTAATTAAGGAACATAAGCTTGTTAATTCATACTCTCTTAATCTGCAGTGTGAGTGATCATTGGGTTTACCTATTTTTCAGCAAATACTTAAAACAACTGGCATGTTATAAAAACTAATTTATTGAACATTCTTTGCCTATTATAATGTAGATAATTTGGTTGATTTATATTATGATTATAATAGGCAAAGAATACTTACAATTGACCCTTGAACAACATGGGTTTGAACTTGTAGGCCCACATATAGGCAGATTTTTTTTCAACCAAACATGGATGGAAAATACAGTATTTCCAGGATGCAAAACCTGCGTATGCAGAGGGCTGAATTTTCACATATGTGAGTTCCACGGGGCTGACTACCGGAACTGAGTAAGTGCAGATTTGGATATAACCATGTATACTGAGGAACGGCTCTAATTTAAAATGATGTTAGGATAAAATCACAACCGTTTACACCACAGGTTTCCTTTTATTTACATGTGTGTTAGGAGGCTTTATTTACTCCTACATATATATGATGGAAAGTTGTTGATGACCTGTCTGTCATTAGTCTAAGTAACAAGATTTTGCCTTTGTTCCGGCAGGGAGTTAACTATTACAGTTTCGTGTTAGAATATAAACATGTTGACATTGACTGCACCAAACTCTAATCTCAACAACAGATTATCACCATGCTGTTTGTAACTACATGAGCCTATGGTCTCACATGCTATATTATGGTCTCAGATATATAATATTATTTCTGGAATACCCATCATTAATATTTGATTGAAAATTTTATTCTGACAGTTATTAACTGGCCAGTTGCATTATCTTTTCAAGGTGGAATACATTCATATACACTGCCTCTCTGATTTTTGCAGCTTTTCAGTTTGCATTGTCTGATCTTTTCCTGTTGGCTTTCCTTTTTTCCTCTACCCAGTGTCCTCCGGGAATGAAACAGCAGGTTTTGATTTTCTATACGAAACTTCTGGGAAGAATCCGGCAGCCACTACTTCCACACATTAACGTGCACAGGCCGGTGCAGGTATGTTGTTCCCCTTACATAAAATTATTTGGTTTGATTTCTTTTAATGTTGAAATAATTTTATATTATTTTTCTGAGAGTAAAAATAATGAAATTATTCCAAAATTAACATGCAAATTAGCAAATACTTGAGCTTTCTTTATGCATCACATCAAGTGTACTTACAGTCTTTCTAATTCTCTTTTAAAATTTTATACATGAATTTCCCTTGGATTTTACTTCCATGACATCTAAAGGAGAATTTATTATACAACTCGTTAATTATTTACAGTAATGAACTTGAAAAATTTACCACTAATAAGTTTATTTTTATATAGATAATTATAAATATCATTAGTGTTCTGATTAATGCAGGGTATTTGCATCATACGAAAATTTTAAATATCCTTAAGGTAAATGAATGATTATTTTACAAATTTGTAAAAAGTAACCTAAGTTTAAAAAGTTAAAAACAATTGTTTTCACAGAAATTAATTAGACTCTGTGGTGAAGTCCTAGCAACACCAACAGAAAATGAAGAGATTCAGTTTCTTTGCATTGTGTGTGCGAAGCTGAAACAGGACCCCTACCTGGTTAACTTTTTCCTAGAGGTATGATACACTTCTTATCAACCTTCAAACTATAGTTACATTAAGATCATTATGAAAATTGAATTCTGTGAATAATATTAGAAGGAGCTCTATTTTGCAGATTATTAGCTTGTTTTACTTCCCAGAATTATTTTTCCTTTAAGATCACTATTTTATTCTCCTGGGAAAAAAAGAATTTCAAAGAATGCAGTTGAGCCAGAGATACGAGGTGGTGCAGGGACTGGACAGATACAAAGTCATGGCTTAAGAGAGGTCAGCTTGAAGGTTGAATCAGAGATAGACAAGTCGCAGAAGTTGATATGCTATCATATTTTCAGCCAAGCTTGCCCTAGTATGTAGCATGGGAAATCTGTCCTGGGATAAGGATGGCATGTGCAGATTTGGACAAGATGGAAAAAAGCACGAGTTATCTCTCCAACCTCATAGCAGTTGGGATTGCTGTAGTAGTATTTCGTACTGTTTTGATAGCCATAATCACCAAATCATAGTTTATTTAAATCAAGTGATATTTTGGATTTCACTTCTAGATTTAAAGTTAAAAATGTATTTTTGTACTTTTTGCTTTCATTCACTTTTTTTTTTCAGCAGTGAAGTCATTTTGGAATATTTTAGAAAAAATGATTATGTTGTTTTTGTCTTTTTACCTTTTTGTTTGTAATTTTTTTTTTTTTTTGAGGCAGAGTCTTGTTTTGTAACCCAGGCTGGATGTGGGGGTGTGACCGTGGCTCATTGCAGCCTTAACCTCACTGGTTCAAGTGATCCTCCCACCTCAGCCTGCCAAGTAGCTGGGACTACGGGTGCGCACTACCACACCTGGCTAATTTTTAAAAATTTTTTTGTAGAGACAGGGTCTCCCTGTGTTGTCCAGGCTGGTCCAGAACTCCCGAGCTCAAGCGATCCTCCTTCCTCGGCCCCCCAAAGTGCTGGTATTATAGGCATGAGCCACCACACCTGGCCTTCTTTTCAGTTTTTTAAAAAATATTTTTCTGGCCAGGTGTGGCGGCTCACACCTGTAATCCCAGCATTTTGGGAGGCTGGGGCACGTGGATCAGTTGAGGTCAGGAGTTCGAGATCAGCCTGACCAACATGGTGAAATACCATCTCTACTAAAAATACAAACCTTAGCCGGGCGTGGTAGTGCACGCCTGGAATCTCAGTTATTTGAGAGGCTGAGGCAGGAAAATCGGTTGAACCTGGGAGGTGGAGGTTGCAGTAAGCCCAGATTGCAACACTGCACTCCAGCCTGGGCAACAGTGTGAGACTCTGTCTCAAATAAATAAAAAATATGTAAATAAATTTTTCTTTCTTTTCCTTTTTTTGGATTAAGATATGTTACATATAATAGAATTCACTTTTTTTCGGTCTACTTTCTGTGAACTTGATGAACACGGTTGTGTGACCACTACCACAATCAAGATGTGCAGCAGTTCTGTCACACTACCCCATGATCCTTTGTAGTCATCCCTCTTCCACCCCTACACCCGAGCAGTCACTGGTCTATTTTCCATCCCAGTAGTTTTCTCTTTCCCAAAAAGTCATAGCCATGTAATTAGCCTTTTGATTCTGGCTTTTTAAAGTTAGCTTATTGCATTTGAGATTCATCCATGATTTTGTTCCTTTATGTTGTTGAGTAGTATACCATTGTATGGATGTACCACAGTTGTTTACACATACACCAGTAAGGGACTTTTGGGTTGTTTCTAGTTTTTTACAGTTGTGAATAAAACCACTAAGAACATCACACGCAGATTTTTGCGTGGATTTAGGTTTTCATGTCACTTGGATAAATACCTAGGGTAGGATCACTGGATCATATGGTAAGTGTATATTTATTTTCATGCGAAACTGCCAAACTGTTTTGCAAGTGGCTTTGTCATTTTGCATCCCATCAGCAGCGTATGTGAGCTTCTGTTGTTCCATGTTGTCATCAGCTCTGGATGTTGTCAGGTCTTTCTTGTTTTGTTATTTTTAAATGTTAGCCACTCCAATATATGGGTTTGTTTTCTATTTTACGTTACTAAGTAATTTAGGATTCTATTCTGGACTCTTAACTGGAGTTAGGTAAGCAGCTAAGCTGTAAAATTTCATGAATTTAAATTTCTAGGTAGTGTTAAGGACTATGCATGCCCTTAACACTAATCTCACGCGTCGTGTGTTTTTCATCATATGCGTTATATTTTGTGTCATCTTTTGCAAATTTGCTTCGAAATGGCTAGAACAGTCTAATGATTTTGGATTTCTAAAGATTTATAATGGTATTAGAGTTTTTTTTAGTTTTTTGTATACTATGAGGAATATCTCAGTTTTGCTAACTGAGATTTTTCTTCTCAAAGTTCATTTTTGCTAACGTTTTCTTAGGTAACCTTAGTGTACTTGGAATGCAAGTGTTTTTTTCCCCAAACAAGCCTGGAGAGTTTCTTTCTCAAAAATTTCTGAAACTTGTTTTCTAAGTGCATAGCATAGACCAGAAGCAGATGAAATACGTAGGCTTATGTATGTTTATGGTGAGGTACACTGTATGTACCCGTCTTCAGAAAAACATTCACATTTCTAAACCTCACTACAGAGAACACCTCTCAGATTTAGTGACACGTCTGCTTTGTTTAGTGTTTTTATAACGTATTTCTCCAAAGCCAGAGGTGGTAGGTATCTGCATTTTTTTTAACGAATAGGACTATTCGTATGTGTTTAATGTCAGTTACCACAGCCCCCTAGCACTGGTTATTTAAGTGCATTTTATTTTCTCCTGCTAGTCAGTATGCTCCTTGAGGACAAGGATTCTGTCTCATTAATCTTGGGTCCCCACAGCTTCTCTAGAATCTAGCACAATGCATAGGAACTGCTCAGTTAACACTAAATGAATGAATTTTAGGGAGATGCAGGGTTTTGATTTTGTTTTTGCTTTGTTTTTAAGACAGTCTGTGTCACCTAGGCCGTAGTGCAGTGGTGCAATCTCAGCTTACTGCAGCCTCTGCCTCCCAGTTCAAGTGATTCTCATGCTTCAGCCTCCCAAGTAGCTAGGTTTACAGGTGTGTGCCACCACACCCGGCTAATTTTTGTATTTTTAGTAAAGATAGGGTTTCACCTTCTTGGCCAGGCTAGTCTCAAACTCCCGACCTCAGGTGATCCACCCACCTCAGCCTCCCAAAGTGCTGGGATTATAGGTATTAGCCACCGTGGCCAGCCAGAAATGCAGTTTTATTAGTTATAAGTATAGATAAGAGCAGAAGTGTTTTGCAGTTCTCAAGCATGTATTCCCTGAAATGTCATCTCTCTCTGTTCATTAATATCAGCCAATATTTGCATCTACTGTGGGTTAAATATATATGGTATGTGAGTTAGAAGCAGTCCTTGCCAGCCGGGCGCGGTGGCTCATGCCTGTAATCCCAGCACTTTGGTAGGCTGAGGCAGGCAGATCACAAGGTCAGGATATCAATCAAGACCATCCTGGCTAACACGGTGAAACCCCTTCTCTACTAAAAATACAAAAAATTAGTCAGGCTTGGTGGCACGTGCCTGTAGTCCCAGCTAGTTGGGAGGCTGAGACAGGAGAATTGCTTGAACCCGGGAGGCAGAGGTAGCAGTAAGCCAAGATCACGCCACTGCACTCCAGCCTGGGCGACAGAGCGAGACTCTGTCTCAAAAAAAGAAAAGAAACAGTCTTTGTCCTAAAGGGGTTTACAGTCTGCTGAAGACGGTAGATGTGAATGTTCAGATACTATAATCTAAAGTAGAGTAAGGGAGAATCAAAGGAAAGATACAAAGTAAATTCCCTAAGTGCTTATAGAATGGAGAGATTCATCAGCTCTAGGTCATCAGGAAAGTCTTCCTGGAAGAGGCCATCTTTGAAATGAGGCTGGGTGCGGTGTCTCACACCGGTAATCCCAGCACTTTGGGAGGCTGAGGCAAGCAGATGGCTTGAGCCCAGGAGTTCCAGATCAGCCTGAGCAACATAGCAAGACCTCATCTCTATTAAAAAATAAATAAATGAAAAGAAATGAGCCTTGGCAGGTGTTTAGAGTGGGTGAACATAAGGAATGAAGATATAAAAGTTTGTGGTGTGTTCAGGAAACAGTATAATTAGGATGTGTGGCAAGAAGCACCTGAACAGATAGACTAAGTATTGTCAAAGGCTTTGAGTGACAGGATGAAGAGTTTATTCTTACTTGTAGATACTGGGGAGCCATTAACTATTTTTGAGCAGGGATGTTATTATGTGATTGGTATCTGTGCCTTAAGTTAAATTGGCAGCAGCCTTTTATATGGCAGATTCTTTGGAAGGAGAGATAAAAGCAGGGAAACTAATTTGGAACCTTATGGAGTTACCCAGGCAAGAAGTAACAAGGACTATAACCAAGTTGGAAACAATAGGTTGGAATGAAATGGGTGTGTTCAAAATAGAGGTAGGCTCTATATGGCCTTGTAACTGCTCAGATGCAGAAGCTGGGAAAGGATGATTTGAATGCTGGAATTCCTGAACCAATAAGTCTGCTGCTAGTGGAAAAACAGGGGCCCCCAGGGAGCTGATTTTGAGGGGAAGATGATAATTTTGGTTCCAGATGCTTTGAGTCATCGTGATTTCCTAATGGAGATAATTAGCAGGTATTGAACATCTTTGATTTGGGAGGGAAGTTTAAGAGATTTAGAAGCCGTGTGTGTGGCTATGTTGTGGGTACTGATGACATCCCTAAAACAGAAGGGGAACAGTTTTAGTAGGAACCAAAGTGTTAAATCCACAGTTCCTCATCACCTAGGGAATTTTTCTAAAATGCTCATTCCTTGGCTTTACCTCCAGATATTCTCATTCATCAGGTCTGGATGGGACCCAGGAATCTGCATTTTTATCAAGCCCCACAGAAGATCAGGATACCAACAGTCTTGAGTCTCACTTTGAGAAACATTGATTGAAGGACGGAGTGCTAAACTAACATCCATCCTCTTGCTGTTCTTATTTGAGACACCTCTCCCAGCAATATTACTAGTATTTTAAATGGAATGAAATGTTTTACTTTCTTAAAAAGTATGATATGCCATTGGTTTGTTTTTTTTTTTTTTTTTTTTTTTTTTTTGAGGTGGAGTCTTGCTCTGTCACCCAGGCTGGAGTGCAGTGGCATGATCTCGGCTCACTGCAACCTCCGCCTCCCAGATTCAAGCGATTCTCCTGCCTCAGTCTCCCTGGTAGCTGGAATTGCAGGCACACGCCACCATGCCCAGCTAATTTTTGTATTTTTAGTAGAGACAGGGTTTACCGTGTTGGCCAGGCTGATCTCGAACTCCTGACCTCAAGTGATCCACCTGCCTTAGCCTCCCAAAATGCTGGGATGTGAGCCACCGCACCCAGCCAATATGCCATTGATTTTGTTGGAAATTGGCAAATTGTTTAGAGTATTCATTGAGTCCCATAGAGTTGTTTTCTTTTAATATATGTTCTGTGAACTCAATTTCTCAAGAAGATTGGTCTAAACTATACTGGTAACGCAATAAAAGTGATTTATAATTAGTATAATATAACTTTGGAAGTAGAACCCTGAATTCATTCAGCCTTTAATATGTTTCTATGATGATAGGCCCTGTGAAGAAGTTAGTTTATGGTGAATTTTAACCTATGTGTGTAATTTGATTTCTGCTCTTCTTTTCAAATGGAAAGCAAGATACTTTTGCCTTGAAGCTAATCATTTGCTAATTTGCTTCAGTTAAGATTCTCTTTGTGTTTGGGTGTGTGGATTGGGGAAGGGAGCACCAGCATTTCAAGCAAATCTTGTTTCTATCTTAAAGACACTGGTAAAAATGTCCCCTGAGTAGTTTTTTGGTTTCTCTTTTTTTAAAATTTTTTGAGACAGGGTCTTGCTCTGTGCCCAGGCAGGAGTGCAGTGGCATGATCACAGCTCACCACAGCTTCAACCTCCCAGGCTCAAGCAATCTTCCTGCCTCACTCAGCCTCCCAAGGTCTGGGACCATAGGCGCAAGCCACCACACCCAGCTTATTTTATTGTATTTTTTTTAGTAGAGACACGGTCTCACTATGTTGCCCCATCTAGTCTCGAATTCCTGGGCTCAAGTGATCCTCCTGCCTCAGCCTCCCAAAGTGCTGGTATTACAGGCATGGGTCACTGTGCCCAGCTTCTTGTGTTCTTATAGAGTAGAGGTTTAAGGAAAAACTTAGAAAAGATTCTTACATATTTGAGAGAATTTGGGGGCTTTTACGGAAACCTTCAGTCTAATGCTGGTAACTTTTGAACTTTAAAATATTTTTATTTGTTAGTTTGTACTTCCCTCCCTGCAAACCCCCCCACCCCACCCCGTGATCTTATAAGAATTAACATGGAGGCTATGTAGTTACAGTAGTCCAGTGATGAGAAAAAAGTTAACTGCAATTAACCTCCTGAAAATGTTTCCTCACTAATATTAGTTGTTCTAAGCAGTAGTCAAATTATCACTAATACTGTTCGTTGCTTATGGTCAGTGTAAAACATTTTGTAGTTAGTATGAGGAGTGTGATAAACTCCTGTGCAATGGTAAAATCATTCTAAAACACAGTTTGTTAAAAGTCAGAATATTTTCAGTGATATACGTAACATTTATTACTACTCTGGTTAGGCATGTGGAATGTTACAGAAAAATCCATTAAAATATTATTTTTGGCTTTAAAAGTTCTTGATTGACTTTTATAAAACATATATTCCTTTTCAGAATAAGATGAAATCATTGGCTTCCAAAGGAGTACCAAGTGTAATTTCGGAAGATACATTAAAAGGTCAGGATTCCTTGTCAACAGATACAGGACAGTCCCATCATCCAGAGGAATTATCTGGTGCTACTGGAATGGAGCAAACAGAATTGGAAGATGAGCCTCCTCATCAGATGGATCACCTGTCCACAAGCTTGGATAACCTCAGTGTCACCTCACTGCCAGAGGCCTCAGTTGTTCGTCCAAACCAGGATTACAATTTAGTGAATTCTTTGTTAAATCTTACTAGAAGTCCTGTGAGTTATGGTCCTTACTTTTTTCCTCCTAATATTATTTCAATAATGTGCATTTATTTATTTATTTATTTTTATTTTTATTTTATTTTATTTTATTTTTGAGACGGAGTCTTGCTCTGTTGTCCAGGCTGGAGTACAGTGGTGCGATCTTCGCTCACTGCAACCTCTGCCTCTGGGTTCAAGCGATTCTCCTGCCTCAGCCTCCCCAGTAGCTGGGATTACAGGTACGCACCACCATGCCGGCTAATTTTTGTAGTTTTAGTAGAGATGGGGTTTCACCATGTTGGCCAGGCTGGTCTCAAACTCCTGACCTCAGCTGATCCACCCGCCTCAGCCTCCCAAAGTGCTGGGATGACAGGCGTGAGGTGCCCCTTGGCCAATAATGTGCATTTAAAATACACAAAAAAGCCTATTTTTTTTTCTTTTACTGTAAAACATTAAATCCTTTTATGTTGAATTTTTTCAAACAACCTGATGTATATACAATTCAAGAATTGAAGGGGTTTGGTTTTTTTTTTTTCCTTTAGGATGGCCGAATAGCTGTGAAGGCATGCGAAGGCTTGATGCTGTTAGTAAGTTTGCCAGAGCCTGCGGCTGCAAAGTGCCTTACACAGAGCACTTGCTTGTGTGAACTACTGACAGACAGACTTGCCTCCCTGTACAAGGCCCTACCTCAGTCAGTGGATCCGTTAGATATTGAAACCGTGGAAGCAATTAACTGGGGGTAAGCACCGTTACTTGTATTTTCCCATAAAGGTGACTTCTTACACCTACACTTTAAAATCCATTTCTATTTTGCAATGATAGAAATCTTTGAAAAATTGAACACTACTAGTGATCATTAAATGGGAATATTTTCTCAAAGCTTGTATTAAATGTATCAGTCAGTGGTAATGAGTGTGGGAACAATCCAGCTGTTACATAGTTAAGATATTTTTATTTTGTCCATTATACTGGTCAATTTTTAAGGGCTTATATTAAAAACAATAATTTTAACTGATTATTTTTATCAAAAAAAGCCCTAAAAGAAAGAATCTCCTTTTAAAATAATTTCCACAGCCTCTAAAGCAGTCTAATCTGTCTCCTGGCCTGTTTGTACAGAATCTCTTCTACCTCATTGTTTCACCTCTTCTTCCTACCTTTTAGACTCCCCAACTTGATTCTCATAGGGAAATATGATTATTGCAGAATGTTTGTAAGTTATTAAAAAGTATAAAGCAGCATAAACAAGTTGCCCATAATCCCACCACCTATAAGCAGCCTAATATTTTGACATAATCACCTTTTATTGTATTTCTCTGTATTTTTAACCTGTCTTTGTTTTTTCCACTCTATTTTCTGTCAACATCTATAGGGCAGACCCACTTGTTAACGTTACGACTGTATTGCATTTTAGGGCAGGAAGAGAAGTAGTCCACTCGCTATTTTTGTTTGTAGATCCCCCTTTACCATGCTTTTCTTCCATCCCAGCAGCTGGGAACCTCCATCTTTTCATTGATGTTACTTGGTAACATTTAGGGCAAGAGTGTCTCCTGCAGCTCCATTCTTTTCTCTTTTTTTTGAGACAGAGTCTTGCTACATCACCCAGGCTGGAGTGCAGTGAAGCGATCTCGGCTTACTGCAACCTCCACCTCCCAGGTTCAAGCAATTCTTGTGCCTCAGCCTCCCAAGTAGCTGGGATTACAGGCATTAGCCACCGTGCCTGGCTAATTTTTTTTTGTTTGTTTTTCTTTTTTTTTTTTTTTTTTAGTAGAGAGAGAGAGTTTCATCATATTGGCCAGGCTGGTCTTGAGCTCCTGACCTCAAGTGAGCCACCCATGTCGGCCTCCTAAAGTGCTGGGATTACAGGCTTGAGCCACCACACCTAGCCCCCTGCAGCCCCATTCTGCTTTAATCTCTCTTCTCCTGCTTAATATGTGAAAATTATTTACAGCTCTTATTTAAAAGGTTTTCTCTTTGGTTTCTTTTATGGAACCTTCCTCTGACAGTCCTCCAGCATTGCCTGTGTGAATGTACCATACTATCTGAGTGTGTTCATGTGCTTTCATTTTTCCGTACATTCTGATTAGGGTCCATGCTTTTGGATAACTTTGGACTTAGCAATTCTTCCTTGTCTTACAGCTTGGACTCATATAGTCATAAAGAAGATGCTTCAGCATTTCCAGGAAAACGAGCCTTAATTTCATTTCTTTCCTGGTTTGATTATTGTGATCAGCTCATTAAAGAAGCCCAAAAGGTTTGAAATTTTGTGTTGTTTTTTTGATGGTTTTAAAATATAAATATCTACTAAGTGAAATTGGAATCCCTAATTTATATCCCCAATACATTTTAATGTCTTAGAATACCATGGTTAGTAAAATAAGTAAACAAAAAGGTGTGTATGTGTTTGTATGTGTGTATTACAGTTCTGCCCTTTTATATTTTCTCAAATACTACGGTACAGTGCTTTATAAAGTAACACTGACTTCCCTTCAGTCCTGCTCTTTGGTGAGATGTTAATACTATATGGACATTGGAATAATTTTTTGTCCTATTCCTCTTATTCTTGGAAATTTAGAAAAAAGTGTAAATGACCCAGTAGCCAACATCTAATCTAGATTTATATGCCACCAACAAGAGAGTCATTAGGCAAGTTTTGTCTTTCCACATTAATTCAGTTGGGGAGAGCAAACTGATTTATTGATGTTACAAATTATTCTTTCTTTTATATTAAAAAAATGATGTTCCTACTATATTCTAGACTGCTGCTGTTGCTCTTGCCAAAGCTGTTCATGAAAGATTTTTCATTGGTGTTATGGAACCTCAATTAATGCAAACGTGAGTAGCCTGTTTTCTTTTGGAAAAATAAAAAACAAAAACCAGCATCCCTGTGTCATGTTATTAATTCCCTGTTCGTTGTACTCAGTTCTGAGATGGGTATTCTGACATCCACTGCTCTGCTTCATCGCATCGTTCGGCAAGTGACCTCTGATGTTTTACTTCAAGAAATGGTGTTTTTTATCCTTGGAGAACAGAGGGAACCAGAAACTGTGGCAGAAATCAGCAGACATCCATTAAGGCATAGGTTAATTGAACATTGTGATCACATATCTGATGAGGTAAGCTATGTAATGATTTAGAATTGGACTTAGATTCTTTGGAATACTGGTTTTAATGTATTATACTTGAGATATTTTCAATACAGCCTCTTTTATTGGCTTTAGAAATTGAAAGCGTGACTCACAAGATGGCAAGAAGAATAACTTATTTAAAGATATTTTTCAGTTAGCTTTTATCAATTTTGGTTTCAGATAAGCATAATGACATTGCGAATGTTTGAGCATCTCTTACAAAAACCCAATGAGCACATTCTTTACAACTTGGTCTTAAGAAATCTTGAAGAAAGAAATTATACAGAATGTAAACCTTTGTGCCCAGAAGATAAAGATGTGGTAGAAAATGGACTGATAGCAGGAGCAGTGTAAGTTTCCATCCAACTCTGTGAGTTCAGCATTTCATGTAGAGATAGAACTTTCTCTCTCCTCTTATCTATCTCCCCTGTCCTCAAAAGAAATACCTCTTACAGTTTTAAAGTTCTTAAAAGTAAAATTAGATGCACTGATACTACCATCCTTTTACATTATAAATAATATCGTGTATTCATTAGATCTAATAACAAAATAGTATAGAATGTTAATTTGCCTAGAAAATATACATTATTCCTTAATCCTTTATATTAGCAAAATTATGTAACATTTTCTTAGAACATAGCAGAGAATCTTTTGGTTTAGAAAATGTCATAATAAAATAGTGTTTTTCATATGTCATTAAATTTAACTTAGAGATCTGGAAGAAGATCCATTATTTACTGACATTTCACCAGAAAACACTTTGCCAAACCAAGAGTGGCTTAGTTCTTCGCCTCCTGCTACTCCAGACCACCCCAAAAATGATGGAAAAACTGAAGTTCATAAAATTGTAAATAGGTGAGTTGCTATATAAAATTTGACTTCCATCTCTCTTACTTGTTTTTTGTTTTTTATTGTTACTATTTTTTGAGATGGAGTCTTGTTCTATTGTCCACGCTGGAGTGCAGTGGTGTGATCTCTGTTCACTGCAACCTCCGCCTCCTGGGTTTAAGTGATTCTCCTGCCTCAGCTTCCCAACTAGCTGGGATTACAGGCTCCCACCACGTCATCCAGCTAATTTTTGTATTTTTAGTAGAGACGGGGTCTCACCATGTTGGTCGGGCTGGTCTCAAACCCCTGACCTCAAGTGATCTGCGCACCTCGGCCTCC
Source organism: Macaca mulatta (assembly GCF_049350105.2). NCBI lineage: Eukaryota > Metazoa > Chordata > Mammalia > Primates > Cercopithecidae > Macaca > Macaca mulatta. The sequence continues at coordinate 126,982,143 of NC_133414.1, forward strand.
CAAACTGTATAACATGTAAGAACTCTGTTCTTAGATGGTTACAGAAATCTCTTATGAAAAAAAAAAAGGAAAAACATAATAAATAAATAAATAAAGATTATGTCAGTTTTTTTGGTCTTGCTTATGTGCCAGCCTGTGGGCAATGCTTGATACTAAGCGAAAAGCTCTACTTAATATTAACCATGGTTAAATGAACCCTCAAAGTACCCTTTTTTTTTTTTTTGAGACAGAGTCTCACTATGTTGCCCAGGCTAGAGTGCAGTGGCATGATCCCTGCTCACTGCAACCTCTGCTTCCCGGGTTCAAGTGATTCTCCTGCCTCAGGCTCCTGAGTAGCTGGGATTACAGTCGCATGCCACCACACCTGGCTAATTTTTCTATTTTTTATAGAGACGGGGTTTCACCATGTTGGCCAGGCTGGTCTCGAACTCCTGACCTCAAGTGATCCACCCGCCTTGACCTCCCAAAGCGCTGGGATTACAGGTGTGAACCACCATGCTGGGCCATCCCATTTTTTAAAAATATAAACGGTTTAATTTTAAGTAATTCCCAATTGTAACAACATTGAGAACTGCTGGTTTGATAAGATGTACTTATTAACCATGTATGCTAAGTGTTGGGCTATTCCTTTTTGTTAGTTTGTGGTTTTGTGTTTTTTTTAGAGTCCCCTTTTCTTTGGCAGTTTTTTTCCTCTTTTTTGCTTTCCTTGCAATGTTGTCACTGATATACCTAGTTCTGGCAGGTGATTTTAGAGAAAAACTGCATGTGACTCAAGTTGCAAAATTAGGGTACGTAAAAATCTCAGGTTCAGTTAGTTTAAACCAGTTCCCTGAGATTAACAAATATTATGGCAATCTGTCATTATACAGCAATCTGAAGAGGAAAAAAAAATGTCTTTCTTAGGCTTACTTCTATTTTAAGTGGAATTCATAATTTTTAAAACCTTTAAAATAATGAGAATAATCAATGAATTGTAAAAGTCATTCAACACAAGGAATTAACAACATATAATTTCATTTTTCAGGTTTCTATTTGTATTAATACTTAACTGAACTTACAATATCACTAGATACTTTAGTACTTATAGTTATTATTGAATTGTGAGAGTATTTGTTATTGATTATGGCCTTTCTCACTTTTACTTTTTTTCCCTTTTTTTTTCATGCAATTGGGCATTTTGCATAATTGTGGCCTTTTTCATTTAAGTTTTCTCTGTCTGGTACCGGATGACGCAAAATCCTCCTACCATGTCGAGGGCACAGGATATGACACCTACCTCCGAGACGCTCATAGGCAGGTAGGTGAAGTCACTAAATGTTGGAAATGAAATCTAAGAATAGACACACACACACACACACACACACACACACACACACACACCACTTGTCACACTGCCCACCACCACTGCTCCAAGGAAATGACTTCATTATTATTCAAAATGAGACCTGGCATCTGGCTTGTCCTAGATGGTCCCAGTTGTAGATCAATGAATTATTTCCATGCTTCCTCTTCACTCTCGAAAATGTCTCTGGGCCAGGCACGGTGGCTTACACCTGTGATCCCAGCACTTTGGGAGGTCGAGGTGGGTGGATCACCTGAGATCAGGAGTTCAAGACCAGACTGGCCAGCATAGTGAAACCCCATCTCTACTAAAATACAAAAATTAGCCGGGCATGGTGGCAGGTGCCTGTACTCCCAGCTACTCAGGAGGCTAAGGCAGGAGAATCACCTGAACCCTGCAGGTGGAGGTTGCAATGAGCCGAGATCATGCCTGGGCAACAGAGCAAGACTCCATCTCAAAAAAAAAAATGAGACCTGGTCTCTGCTGTCGCTACTTTTGCTTTGTGCAGGTGACCTTAGTTTGCACTTCACCGATTGTATGTCTCCATCTCAAGATTTCTTTATGCTCTTTAATTTTTTCCCACTTTAAATTATATCTCACTTGGATCCATTTCTCCTGCTGATCCAAAACATGATATCTTAGTAATTCTACCCACCACGCACCCTTGATCCTCATCCACAAGACATGATCCTTTTCTCCTTCATTCTGATGCAGACAGTGATTCACAAGTATAGTCCCTCTGCTGCCCAGCTCTGACTCCTTCAGCCCTTGCGTTTCACCTTTCTACCTCACTGAAACGACTTGCTTGAAGGTTTGCGCTTAGGTGCTAAATTAAGGAGCCTTTTCTCATTCTTCTTTCCTCTTTATAGCATTTTACATTGTAAGATTTTAAAAATTGTATTAAAAAATTCCTCCTGGAAAGAAAACTTGTATTGAGATAAAATTCAACATTTTAACTATTTTAAAGTGTACAATTTAATGTTTTTTAGTATATTCACAATGTTATGCAACCATCATCACTAATGCCAGAAGATTTCTATCACCCCAAAAAGAAACCCTGTACAAATAAAGCAGTCACTTCTTACTGACCCCTCCTCCCCGCCAACCCCCAGCCCTGGCAACCACTCATCTGCTTTCTGTTTCTATGGCTTTGCCTATTCTGGACATTTCACAAAAATGGAATCATACTATATGTGGCCTTTTGCATCTGGCATTTTTTACTCAGCATAATGTAATGTTTTCAAGTTTCATTCAAATTGAAGCATGCATCAGTACTTCCTTTCTTTTTATGGCTGAATAATATTTTATTGTATGGATATTTTGTTTATCTGTCAGTTAATGGACATTTGGGTTGTTTCTAATTGTTGATTATTATGAATACTAATGCTGTGACTATTCCTTTTTTGTTGAATACAGGTTTTCCACTTTCTTGGGTATATGCTTAGTAGTAAAATTGATAGGTCACATGGTAATTCTATATTTAACTTTTTTGAAGAACTGCCCAAATGTTTTCCACAGTGGTGGCACCATTTTACATCACGCCAGCAGTGCATGAGGGTTCCAATTTCACCATTTCCTTGCCAATACTTTTTCTTTTTAAATTATAGCTACCCTAGGAGGTGTGAAGTGGTGTGTCCTTGTGGTTTTGATTTACATTGCCTTATGACTAATGAAGTTGAGTAACTTTTCATGTGCTTAGCAGACACTTGTACTCTTCTTTGAAGAATATTTAAATCCTGGCCAAGTGTAGCGACTCACACCTGTAATCCCAGCACTTTGAGAGGCCAAGGTGGAAGGATCACGTGAAGCCAGAAATTTGAGACCAGCCTGGACAATCCCATTTTTACAAAAATTTTTAAAAAAAATTATCCATGTGTGGTGGCATGCACCTGTAGTCCCAGCTACTTGGGAAGCGGAGGCAGGAGGACAGCTTGAGCTCAGGAATTTAAGGCTACAGTGAGCTATGATGGTGCCACTGCACTCCAGCCTGGGCAACAGAGCAAGACCCTGTCCCCAAAAAATAAAAAGTAAAAAAATCCTTTGCCTGTATTTTAATTGGGCTATTTGTCTTTTTATTGTTGAGTTGTAAGAGTCCCTTACATATTCTGCATAGTAGATCCTTATCAGATATATTATTTACAGATATTTTCTCCCATTTGGCAGTTGCCTTTTCACTTTTTTGATAGTGTCCTGTCGTTCGACACGTAATTTTGGTTTTTTGTTTTTTGTTGTTGTTGTTTTGAGACAGAGTCCCACTCTGTCATCCAGGTGGGAATGCAGTGGCACGATCTCGGCTCACTGCAACCTCCACCTCCTGGGTTCAAGCGATCCTCCTGCCCCAGCCTCCTGAGTAGCTGGGATTACAGGCTTGCACCACCACACCAAACTAATTTTTGTATTTTTAGTAGAGATGGAGTTTCACCCTGTTGTCTAGGCTGGTCTCGAACTCCTGGCCTCAAGTGATCTGCCCACCTTGGCCTCTCAAAGTGATGGGATTACAGGTGTGAGCCACTGCACCTGGCCAAAAGTTTTTAATTTTGATGAAGTGCAACTTAACTATTTTTTCTTTGTGCTTTTTGTGCCATACCTAAGAAATCATTGCCTAGCCAAGATTACATAGATTTTCACCTAAATCTCTTTCTAAGAGTTTCATGGTTTTAGTTTATCCATTTAAGTCTTTAATCTATTTTGAGTTAATTATTGTATATAGTGTGAAGTGGGATTCAGATTCATTTTTTTTGCATGTAGACATCCAGTTGTCTCTGCAGCACTAGGTGAAAGGCTATTTTCCATTTATTGACTCTAAGTGTAAAGTTTATTTGAAGACTCAATTCTATTCCACTGACCTATGTACCTGTCCTTATCCCAGCACCACCCTGTCTTGATTACTGCAGCTTTGTAGTAAGTTTTGAAATTGAGAAGTATGAATCCTTTAACTTACTTCTTTCTCAAAATTATTTTGGCTATTTGGAGTCCCTTGTAATTCCATATTAATTTTAGGATTACTTTGTCCATTTCTGCAAAAAAAAAAAAAAAAAAAAATTTTCAGTGTACAGTCTTACAGTTCCTTCATTAAATCTATTCCTAAGTATTTCTTTATTGTAAGTGAAATTATTCTGTGAACTTCATTTTCTGATCTTTCCTAATGTAGAAATACTGCTGGTTTTCGTGTATTGAGCGTCTATCCTATAACTTTGCTGAAGTTGTTTAAACCACCTCCCACCCCCCATCCCAGCCCCCACCATTTCAAACTTTCTCCTTTTTTAAGGCTTCCACAGCATCATTCTTTGCTGCTGCTGCTTTTAGGTCTCAGGTGTCATTTTTACTCTGTCCCCATATTATGATATGGCCAAAAAAACAAAACTATCTATCAGTGGCCCTGTTTTCTATCTTCATTCCTTTGATATTCTTTTGGTTTAGCATTCATCCTGTCGTGAATTCTCTATCTGAGGTGTCCCCAAAGCTCTAGCCTCAGCCACTCAGATGTTCTTCTAAGACCTCAGACTTTATCTTTCCAAAGTAGAACTTACAATTGATTCCTCTAAAACTGCATCTGCTCCTTTGTTTCCTGCTCTGGTCAGTGGCACATCCATCCTCCTGGTCATCCAAGGTTTTATTTCAGAGTTGCCTGGGTGGGATTCATTGGTCTTCTATTCTCTTTAGCCTCTAGTCTATTGCCAAGTTTTATCAGTTTTGCCCCTACTATATCTCTCCCGTCTGCCCCCTTCTCCATTTTTGCTTTTTGCTTTCAGAATCCTAGTTTACATCTTTATTACCTCTGCCAGGATTACAGTAGCCTCATCACTTGTTTCCCCAGCTTGTTCCTTCTGCTTAGAAACCATTAACAGATTAATCTCATTCAAGTGTGCATCTGAGAACCCCTTCTTCTTTATTAACTCATAAAGTATAAATACTTAGACATCAAATCTTACAATTCAGGATCCTTTTGGATCATTTTCCAGCCTGCTTTTCTATATTTCTTACTATGACTTTCACTCGCTATCCAAATATAACATTTACGTGCATTAATTGATGCTATTCTGTTTGTCTGCAAGGTTCTCCTCTTATTTCTCACCCACCATCTGATATCTATATTTCTCCACTGTCTTCAACATCCAGATTAAATGGCAGCTCGTGATTTATTCTTTTTACCCTCTTTCTCCTCTCCCTTCCCAACAGTAAAGGTAACTACTCGTCTTCATGTTCATGGCATTATCTCTCATCTTGTGTGGTCCTTTGTGTTTTCTTTCTTGTCTTGGGGTTGTAATAATCAGTCCCTTGAGGGTAGGATTCATGCCTGATTTACCATTAAATCCCACAAAATATGTACCTTAGAACTTTATACATTTTACAATATCAGTAACTATTTAGTATTTGTTGAATAAATAACCAGAATAAAATATTTCAAAATTTGAAAAAGAATTTTAAAATTTACAGTCTAAAATTTGAAATTTCTCAAATCTGAAAAATATACATTTAATTTTCATTTAAATTATTTGGATTGAAGTATGCTATTATGTATAACTAATCTGCATATGCACATAGTTAATTCATAATACTTTAAAGTCCACATAAATACATGAATTTGTCTGCATGATGAATAAATTAATGGAGTAGCAAGTAACATTCAAATAACAATCAAAGACAATAAAAACATATCTTTTCGGCACTACCGATTAGATTTTTAAACTGCTTTTATTCTTTCTGTAAAGTTTCTCTCATTTTCCATTTTGTGATTAAAATGCAGTTATGATTGTTTCAGAAATATTAGAAAAACAAAAAGGATAGAAGAAATTAAAATATTACTTTCCAAGTCAGAATATAAGAAGTATTAATGTAAAAATTATTTCTTAAAAATTGAGATTTGGGTCGGGCGCAGTGGCTAACACCTGTAATTCCAGCACTTTGGGAAGCCGAGGTGGGCAGATCACTTGAGGTCAGGAGTTCGAGACCAGCCTGGCCAACATGGTGAAACCCCGTCTCTACTGAAAATATAAAAAATAGCTGGATGTGGTGGTGCATGCCACCGCGCCTGGCCATGTTCCGTCGTTGTTGTTGTTGTTGTTGTTGTTGTTGTTGTTGTTGTTGTTGTTTTGAGACGTAGTTTCGCTCTGTCTCCCAGTCTGGAGTGCAGTGGCGCGATCTCGGTTCACTACAAGCTCCACCTCCCAGGTTCACGCCATTCTGCTGCCTCAGCTTCCCGAATAGCTAGGACTACAGGCACTTGCCACTACACCTGGTTAATTTTGTATTTTGTAGTAGAGAGGGGGTTTCACCGTGTTAGCCAGGATGGTCTCGATCTCCTGACCTCGTGATTCACCCGCCTCGGCCTCCCAAAGTGCTGGGATTACAGGCGTGAGCCACCGCGCCCGGCTGCCATGTTCTGTTTTAATTTCAGGTAATTTCTAAACTAGAGAGGTCAAAGTAATTTTGCTTTATTAAATAAGGAGAATCTGAAGAGGGAAGGCATATGGAAGAAAACAGTGCTTTAAATTTCTTTTGTTTCAATTCAAGTAAATTACATATTGGGGAGACTTTTAAAACTCATTTTTATTATATGAAATATTCTTGTGTTTGTAAATATTCACACTGCTTCACTGATAACTATCTGTAGTGAAAGACTGGGTTTTTGTTTTTGTGGTTTTTTTTTAAATTTCTAATCTGTCACAGACCAACACTTTTGTAAAATACAATAAAAATGAATTCCTGGCCAGGCACAGTGGCTCATGCCTATAATCCCAGCACTTTGCCTATAATCCCAACTACTCGGGAGGCCGAGGTAGGAGAATCTCTTGAATCTGGGAGGCAGAGGTTGCGGCAAGCCAAGATGGTGCCATTGCACTCCAGCCTGGGCAACAAGAGCGAAACTCTGTATCAAAAAAAAAAAAAAATTAATTCCTATTATAGAAAATGAAAAGAAAAAAAAGACCCGAAATACAAACCCTGATTATTTCATACTTAGATTCAACAGACATAAAACTCTTCATAGTCAAATTGTTAGGAATGCTTTTAAGTGCTTGCTCTTGCTTTTTGTCCTCATCTCATGGTGGACGGTAATGAACACTTTGAGGACCAGCACTGGTCCATGGACCATTTCTGAGTAGCACTGTTTGATCCTATCATAACATCATGCCTAGTGTGCGTCCATTCTAGGAATGGCAGGCTTGTCTTCTCAGATAATGTGCATCAGTTCATCTGTGGTATATACCATTTTAGAATACATTTGAAACCTTGGCTAGGTCTGACTTTTCTTTCTAAATGTCCTCTAAATCGGTGATGAAAGTAACTAAAGCGTTAACTTCCTTTAAAGGAAAGAGCTGTTGGGTATTTTAGTAAAGTTAAAATGTGTCTCTTTTTCATCAACTTATATTGGTACCAGCAGTTAATATAATCTTACCTGTGCCCCTAGTCACAGAAAGATCTGTGTCATCTGTTCCCCCTCTCCCTTGGTACCTCAAGCATAGCAGACATTCTGCATTCACATGGTTTTTTTTATATGCCTATTTGAGGAAATCATTTCTATTTCATCTTAATTTGTTTTTGTTCTTTAATGATTCACATGCTTTTTTCCCCGTAGTTCCGGGACTACTGTGCTATCTGCTTAAGATGGGAGTGGCCTGGGTCTCCAAAAGCATTGGAAAAGTGCAATTTAGAAGCAGCTTTCTTTGAAGGTCATTTTTTGAAAGTGCTGTTTGACAGAATGGGAAGAATTCTTGATCAGGTAATACATTTTAAATTGCTAATTTTCATGTTATTTTGTTGCCATTCACCACAAAATCATCTCAAGTCTTGGTAGATCTTCAGTAAAGTGCTTTTATTGTTTTCTTACTTTTTCCACTGGGTGACTTTTTCATGAAGATTGATTGCCAACAACTGGCAGATTTCTGATGCATTCTGTATGTTAAAAACATTTATTTGGCCTGACAGCTGCTACAGCATTATCTATCTCATGATAGGCCATTGTCTTAATATCCTTAACACATTTTGGAGATGATTAGAAGTGCTTTCCTTTTATGACTTGCTTAGCCTTTTAGTTAGTACATTTAGCACAAATACAGATTCTCAATTTAGAAGACCCTAAATGTCAGTTCAGATTGAATCTTGAACACTCTGGTCTCAATAAAATTACAGAATAGTGTTAGATGAACCTGACTCTTTAGACAAAGCTTATAAACGATACTCATTTTCATAACAGAGAGGTGAAATAAAAAAGGTTAATGTACTCCTTTAAAGGTGGATAAAAATCACCATCAGCTGATAGGTTGCTATGTACATCTCATCTGTTAAGAGAAATAAATTTGGGATTATGGAATCCCTCCTTCCATCTCTCATTGGCTCATAAGCATAGTGATGAGAGAGCTTTGAAATACTTGACCCATTAGAATATAAACCTGAAAGAACACAACTAGCATAGTACTTTCCTCAATGTAGAAACTGAGTGGACCAATTTGGAATTAATTTTCAATTGTATATTAAAGTACTTGTTCTTTTTTAGCATTTTAGTTAAATGTTTATGTGAGCATAGGGAGTTATAAAAGAAATTTACTAAGTAGGCTGTCTTCAACAACCAGAAAGTCAAATAAAGAAATTGTAATCTAAGAAATATTTCACTATGTTAGAGTTTAGTCAGCATTGTTTCTGACAGTAATCTCTATAAGAGACCAGGTCATTTTTTTTTTTTAACCTCTCAATAGTATGTGCTGTATTTCTAGTGTTGCTTCGGTTGGTTGTTTTAAACCTGACAACCAAGGTATACAAATCTGGCTATTAATAGGTATTATGGCCTCACATCATGGCTGGGTAAACCTCCTGGGTAGCCAGGATTCATCAGTTTATTGTTTTCTTTTTTTGTTTTTTGTTTTTGTTTTTGAGCCAGTTTGCTAGGTGTAGTTTAAATTTGATTAAGCTAACAAGCAAGAGTTAATAACAATGAGTGTCAAGACAGTAATGTTTAGAAATTTTGACCAAAAGTATTAAAAAAGAATCTAAATTTTAAAAAGTAGTTTCTGAATTGGAAGATCCACCCTGAATCTTCAAACTTGAGCACTTTTTCTCTAGTTTGTAGAGTGCTGACACAAAAGGATACATTGAAAGCAGAATATCTGAAATGCTTAAAATACTTTTCAATTTCACCAGATAGCACTTCATAGCACAGAGCTGATTCATAGACTGTTTCAATCATTCTTCCTGTAACCCTGTATCATATAGGCCAGACAGATTTCTAGTATTATTTTATAGATGAGGAATCCGTGGTTTCAGCTATGTGACTTACAGCTAGTAAGCTATGGAGCCCTGCCTGAAACCTTTTATCTTTAAAGCTCTTGAGGCCGGTGCACCTTAGTCCCAGCTGCTCAGGAGCCTGAGGCAGGAGGATTGCTTGACCCCAGGAGTTCAAGGCTGTAGGGCGCTATGATTGTGCCTAAGGATAGCCACTGCACACTAGGCTAGGCAACATAGTGAGACCCCGTCTCTAAAACGAAATAAAAAACAGAAAAACCCTTGATTTTTCAAAGCCTTTTTGGTAAGAACATGGTATAGTCTGATCTCAGAGACGAAACACGAGTCCTAGGAAGAGGAAGTTAAGCATTTTTGGCCTAGTTTCATTTTCTTTCTTTCCTAAACATTTTTGCTGAGAGTGATGCTTGCTTGTAGTTTCTTTTTTTTCTTTCTCTATTTCTTCTTCCCTTTTTTTTTTTTTTTTTTTTTTTGTGACCGAGTCTCGCTCTGTCACCCAGGCTGGAGTGAAGTGGTGTGATCTTGGCTTATTGCCAACTCTTCCTCCCGGGCTCAAGCGATTCTTCTGTCTCAGCTCCCAAGTAGCTGGGATCACAGGCGCACGCCACCATGCCTGGCTAATTTTTGTATTTTTAATAGAGACGTGGTTTCACCATATTGGTCAGGCTGGTCTCAAACTCCTGAGCTCAGGTGATCCACCCTCCTCAGCCTCCCAAAGTCCTGGGATTACAGGTATGAACCACCACGCCTGGCCGCCTTCTTTCTTCTTTTTTCTTTTTCTTTTGTTTTCCTCTTCGCAGGGCCTTTTCTTAGTATATATTCCTAATAGGGTCTAAGTAACCTGACTGAGATTAAAAATTTAATGAATAATTTGGAAAGTGGCTAAAGTCTTCATGCATAATTGAGAAGTTACGGTATCCAGTATTCATAACACTATTGTGTTATCACAATGCTAATTTTAAAAAAAATCATACTACAAACATTTACTATTGTTTGTAATGGTCGTGATTTTAAAAATATATTAAAATACTAAAGTCCATAGCAGAATGTAAAGAACACTGGGAACATTGTAAGAAGGCCAGATCTTGTCCCTGCCCTGAGCGTGATGAGTTTGAATTTGATCAAGTAACTTAGCTACTTGTCACATTTTCTGATTGTTAAAGTGAAGTTGATATTACTTTTTAAACTCAAAGTTTATTATCTCAGAATTTGAGTTCAGTCCAAAAACATGGGCCAAGTCTATTTGGCATGTCATAGAAATCTGGCTTGCTTTCCTTTCAGGTAAATGCTGTATAAAGTATAAAATAAAGGGACCTCAAATAATAGATATAAACACTTAACTACCAACAACCTCCAAAAAGGCCAGCTTGTTTTAAAGTTATTACGAATAGGAAGTAGAGACCATTTCAGAGTACAGTGAAACAAATTTATCTTGTTGAAATTTATTTTCATTTTTACTACATTAAGAAATCTGTGTCAGCCTTACATTTCTTAAGCAACTTATGACCTAGATTTATGTTAAAATAAACTACAAACCAAAGTAATGCCACACAGAAAAAATACAAAGTCTAAATAGTAATATATTTGTTTAAAGCCAAATTGTATTGATTGATTGATTTAAGCATCTGCAGATGGCAAAATTTAGTGACCTAAAAATCTTAGCTACCTGCAGTGAAGAGTCATGTACAATTCTGGACTTAAGTCATATTTTAAATTTTTTCTACTAAATGCATTCTTTTAAATTATTTTTTGTAAATGATTCCTTCATATCTAAAATACAATTTAATGTGAATTCATTGTTTATTATGAGTTGAGTCTCAGAGAAGGCTATTCTGTTGCAAATATTATCAAGGGAGGAGGAATGGAGAGAAGTTGGTTAATGAGTTAGAAAGAATAAGTTCTAGGAAATTAGTTAACAAAAACTTATTGTATATTTCAAAGGAGCTAGAAGAGAACTATGGTGTTCCCAACACAAAGAAAAGATAAATGCTGGAGGTGATGGATGTCCCCGTTACCCTAATTTGGTCATTACATGTTACACATTGTGAAATGTATCAAAATATCACATGGACCCCCAAAATAGGTACAATTATGGTACATTAATAAAAAATACCCAAAAGCCCCCAAGTATTACCAAGTAGGAGAATTTGCTCTTAAACTATCCTGTACTGGGAATACATATTTCCTTTCAATTACCTTGCTTATCACTAGGTTTTGAAAAAAAAAAAAATTACTTGGAGCAGTTTTTGTTCTTTAAAAAAATCCACGTTCATGAATCTAGTAGTAAGTTAGAAAGACTAAAATGGGCCTTACAGCATAGGACTTGAGCATGTTTGTTTATGTGACAAAACATGTACATCGTAGCGTCTGTAGCTGTGGTGATTTTCAAAAGATAGTAAAATGCTGAAGTCTGTAGTAGAACAGGCACGTGCGCGAACATTCTCCACTGAATGCCAGAGATTGACTTCCTTATTGCTATTCACTGTGATCAAGGCTTTGCAGGTTGTTCAGTGGCTGAGAGTAAAACATTCCGCTGTGCTGGCTGATGCTGCACTTGGTCCTGACTCCCTGTTCCCTCCACTGTGCTGCAGCATCTGTCTCACTCTTGCCACCTGGGTTCTCTGCAGCCTCCTCACTGTGGTTAGTTTTGTTGCAACCAATTTGTTTCCTTTGGCTGCTTAGAAGAAGCAAACTGGAAGGGGTGAGAAGTTTCTGTTGAAAGTTCTGAGCAAGTAGTAGCAACTCTTTGTCTTGTGTGCCTTTTGCTTTGATGTTGACATAACTCTGCAAAGCCCCTTTCCGTGAAGAATAAACAGACAATTAGAATTCAAGTCAAATCACAATATTTCGTACAAAACAAGTGTGAGGAATGTACACAGATACACAGTTGTTTGGGGAAAGTTAATACTCATGCAAGAAATGAGATGATCCCTCTCTGTAATCACCGTTTTGAACCTTCTCATTCGCTTTGAGGCATAGGGTCGTCATCAGTTCTATCCCCAAGTACTTTCATTCTGGTGACAAGGTTCTGTGATTTGACTTTATTTTACTGTCTATGTGTTTTTGGAAATTGCCTGTAGTTGAATAATCTGAGGTGAGGAATATCACTTCTGAAATTACTGTATTTAAAAATGTATAATATTTTCCCTTCTTGGTTTTTGGTCTTAGGCTCAATGGGTCATCTGTAATTAATATTATATATGATACACTGGTGCTTTTTCATGACCCCTTGAGCAATTTCATTAATTGAATCAACCTGCATATAATAAACATTCTGACTATGTCACTTATTTGCCTTTATATGTTTATATGCTTTTTAAACCTTTTTAAAGAAGTTTTAGGACTGTGATGTATGTAATTTGAGATGTGAGAGCTAGTTTAGTTGTAGATATTTTCATTGCAGAAAAGCATGCAGAGCAAGAAGGAAGATGGTGGATTCTCCCTTTTTTTTTTTTTTTTTTTTTTTTGAGACAGAATTTCGCTCTTGTTGCCCAGGCTGGAGTACAATGGCGTGATCTCGGCTCACTGCAACCTCCACCTCCCGGGTTCAAGCAATTCTTCTGCCTCAGCATCCCAAGTAGCTGGGATTACAGGCATGTGCCACCACGCCCAGCTACTTTTGTATTTTTAATGGAGACGGGGTTTCTCCACGTTGGTCAGGCTGGTATCGAACTCCCAACCTCAGGTGATCCACCCACCTCAGCTTCCCAAAATACTGGGATTACAGGTGTGAGCCACTGCACCTGACCAGATTCTCCTTTCTTAAAAGGACAAATTGAAATAGTAAATTAAGTGCATAGGTATACATTATTATTAAATGTCTTTCTGTTTTTTACCTCTCCATAGCCATATGATGTAAACTTACAAGTAACCTCAGTGTTATCTAGACTTTCTCTCTTCCCTCATCCACACATCCACGAGTACCTTTTGGATCCTTATGTGAACCTCGCTCCTGGCTGTAGATCTCTCTTCTCTGTAATTGTCAGGGTGAGTTACTGGTTCTGTTATATTCCCTAGGATTGATAAGTCTGTGCAATTAATATGTTAACATCATTGTATGCAGTTAGTGTCACATAATGAAAAATGTATCTACTGCTTCAAAGTAATTGTTATACATATATATACACATTATATATAATTATAATTATATATAATTATAAAATTATTTTTAATAATATGTAACTTTTATTTTAAAGAATTAGGTATGAGTCCTTGGTTAAAGATGATCATATGAGTAGTGAAAATTTACATTATTTATTAAATGATGGGAATGAAGATTTTTTCTAAAATCCTGAGGTTGTCTATGTAGCTGATTTCGGGAACTGAAGTGCCTTGCCTCTGTGATGCAGGTTGTTGGAGACCTTATGCTTCGAATCCAGCGTATTCAAGACTTTACTCCCAAGCTTCTGTTAGTCAGAAAGCGATTACTTGGTTTGGAACCTGAAGGCCCTCTGTAAGTTCATGTTTTACGTTTTTTTAATCCAGAAAGTTCAGTGAACTTAATGATCTGCTGATACATTGAATTGATTTATTGTCTGTTTTTCCCTTACCAGTATTGACCACATCACACTGCTAGAGGGTGTGATTGTGTTAGAAGAGTTCTGTAAGGAGCTGGCGGCAATTGCATTTGTGAAATATCACGCTTCCTCCACACCATAAATAACATCTTTCAAGTAACTAGGGGAACAGAACTACTGTGTACATTTCATCAAAAAAGACTCAGCTCCACCCAGCCACAAGAGGATAAAAAGCCTTTTTAAACGAAGTATTGCTGTAAACTGGACAGAACCATTAAGAACCTATTGAGTGGACATTCTTGGTAAAATGTTGTATAATGTTGTTTTCATTGGCTTTATCATAATGGTTCTGTTATAAAATTGCACATTGTCGAATCCAGGATACAATCAAAGGAACTTCAGGAAATAAGCATTTCTAATGACTGTGTTTGAAAAGCTGCAATATTTCCGATGTCATGACTTTGATGATATTTCTGTTATATTAATATCCTTTTAGGTAGCAAGGCATTTTGACATTCTCTGGGACTCAAATGCTTATATTATTTTGGATTAATAAGTAGCAAAAAAATCACTAATTTTATAACTTTTTAAGGTCAGAATTCTTATCAAACAAAATATGAAAAAAACTGTAAATGAGAAAAAATACAATTCAGAAACCATTGAATGAATTAATTATAGGAGATAAAAATGTGTAGAGCACCATTAACTTTCTTCAGCTTTTTTAAGAATAACAATTTAATATGATAAATTCTTGATCAATATATCTCTATTTTTAAAGAAATGTTCTTTTACTCTTGTGCACATAGCCATGTTAGTGATTTTCTTCATGTATGGGTCCCAGTTGATTTAAACTGTGTCATTTTCGCAACAATGTTGAATTTATGCTCACCATTGGTAGTGTTTGCTAAAACTGTATTTTTTTTTAAACTAAGTGAGATGTACTGGGTCGAGAACCTTTTACCCCCCTCTCTCCCTCTCAGAAAATTGCTTTATAAAATTGCTTTATAATTTGATTTTCTTACTGAAACGCATGGTGGTGTCTAGGTGAGGAACTGACTGATAACCCTTGGCAGCAATCAAAATGCCAGTGGCTCCTCGATGTTTACATTTTTTTCTAGTTTGTTTGGTCTTTTGTTTTAAATGATTCTAAAGAGATTAAAGAAAACAGACTTTTAAACGTCCTGTTTACATGTTAAAGGATTTGGGGAAATTGGGTATGTATGTGAATGGGTATACATGTAGGAACCTGTAGTTCAGCAAAGCTGCGCTGGGCACAGCATGCTTGTACTCGACGGACAAAATCGTGTTTGCTAGTCCGCTTTCTATTTTTCCTTTAAGTGACACTGATCACTCAAATACTGTTTTTAATCTATTGTTTGTTTTTATCTGACATGTTAAGCAGCAGCACTTTCCTCTTTATCTTTTCATTTACTGATATTTGGGGGAACAGGCTATCAAAGGCTCCAGCTTGAAGGGAACTCTCACTACCCCCCTAGGAAGTTATTTTATGTAGCATGTTTGTATATATGCATTGTGTGGCGTGTGCGTAGAGGCTTGTTTTACACCTGTCTGCTCATTTTGTTGTATTAGCTTTTCTGGTTTATTTCATAGTTTGTTTTTGCTATTTATTAAGAACAATATCAAAAGATTATGAATAGCATCAGCTCTAGAATGCTTACCACTGTTAAAACAACAAAAAGACTAAACCTCCAATTTCATGCAAATCTTTATTAGCTTATTCTAAGAAATTTATTAAGTAAAACAAAGAAAAAACAAAAGTGGGAGATAGTTATTTTGTGCATGATTGTCTTTAAATCATTTTGAATGATGTGAAGGCATTATTCAGTTTGCTGTGTTTTTTAAATCACTTCATAAAGGGAACACTTCGACATTTACATTTCTAGATGTAGTAACAGTCTACTTCGACGTACAAGTATTTAAACTAAGGCATTAAGAGATATTAGATATTTCTTAATGTTTTCATAGTGCTCAATAGGTGTAGTAGCAATGATATTACCTCTGAAACCAAATACTGTTTTATCCTTGATTTCACTATGGGACCTTATAATTACTCCATGAAACCAAGCTCAGAAAAGCTTTAACTCTTGTATGTGTGTATGTGTATGCTGCTTCTGAAAATATAATTTTCCTAAGTTATTGTAATGACTTTAATTTGTAATCAGCTAAGGCTTAAGATTTCATTTGTTTCTCATCTAAGTTTCTGTTTTTCTTCCCTTCTTTTTTTCTTTTACATTTAGTTCAGAGCTAGAGCCAGTACAAGCTCTCACAGTGAATTCAATTTGTTAGTTGAAACGTTGTACTGCATCACTAGTCTTTCTTAAACTGTCTGTTGACAGCTGAATATTTGTTACTCAGTACTCGCAAAAACAGTGACTAAAATGCACTATGTTGAGTGGAAAGCACGGTCATAACAATTGATTGCCATAGCAAGTTCCAAAGTGAATTTCAGCCTTGCTTCACATTTGTATCAATAAGTACGCACATTTTTAAAACTTTCTAACAGCATAGTCTTTGGGTTTGTTTTTAGTTATGAGCCACATTCTTTACTTGATTTAACTCAGATTTGTCTTAGCCTATTGCCATATAGTACTCACCTTATAACTATGTAACTTTCTCATAATGTATCTGTTTGTGCAATATGGAAGCTGTGAGTGGATTCATAGCTTTCTGGTTTAATTGTACATTATTGTGTGTGTACATATGTATATATGTGTATATATAAGGACCAAAATTCTTAGCTCGCTTACACTGTTGCTAGTGTAAACATTGTTACACTTAATTTTACAGGGCACAAATTATGGAATTACTTCATAAATTCATGGTAATGTTTCCATAAATTATTGCATTAATATACAATTACCATTTAATTATGAAGTCCATCAGTATTGACAGAAAAAGTTACAGTGAAGTGCTAAAACCACATTATATGGTAATTATATTTTGGGTTGCATAGTAAATCAAATGTGCATGTCATTGTGACACTTTATGTGTTAAAACATGGTAGATAATCACATTTCTGGGCCCTGTAAAATAGTGTTACTGTAATACTCTGTTTTGCCTCCTGCCTTGTTTACATTAAACAGGATATTTGGTAAATTTTTTGTATCGAACGTTGTGTAGGTTACTGACAGTGTTACCAACGTCTGGAATTCTTGGTCCATCCGTGGAGAAACTCTTCAGATGGTCATTGTGTACCTACTCTCTCTTCAAAGGAAGTTGTGATCAAGTTCAACTTTTTGTGCTAACAATGCATGCAGGACTAAGAGGGATGATCTAAAAAATAAATAATGTAATTTAAACAAAATGTCTTATGTTTTTGTAAAATTCTACTTGGGAACGTTTTATCCAATGATAAATCTCAAGCAAGTCTTAACTTTTTGCACCCCCAACACACAAAGGGATATGGCACACCACAATCAGTGGGTCTCTATAGTATTCTAGGGAGAGAACAAAAAGCAATATATCTATTTGTGGAGGAGAGATGTGTAGCTTGAAAAATTCCCCCAGGTAAACCTCATAGTAAACCTCATATATTTCCTCCACCTCCCTTCTTAATAATCACTGCACAAAAGGAAGGAATGTTATGCACGTCTGAGAAAAACAATTTTTTTTTTTTTTTTTTTGAGAGCCTCGCTCTGTTCCCCAGGCTGGAATGCAATGGCACGATCTCAGCCCACTGCAACCTCCGCCCCCTGGGTTCAAGTGATTCTCCTGCCCCAGCCTCCTGAGTAGCTGGGATTACAGATGCCTGCCACCATGTCCAGCTAATTTTTGTATTTTTAGTAGAGACGGGGTTTCACCATGTTGATCAGGCTGGTCTTGAACCTCTGACCTCAGGTGATCCACCTGCCTCAGCCTCCCAAAGTGCTGGGATTACAGGTGTGAGCCACCATGCACGGCCCAGAGAAACAATTTATTCTAAGCATTATTTCTTAGTATTTTTCTAACACATATAAAAACTTTTCTTTTTAGCTGACACTTAAACTGTTGACTTACTCTGTTCACTTGAGCATTTGCCAGAGTTTCTGAATTGGAAACGAAGAAACATGTAATACACAGCACAGCCAGAAAGAGAAGAATCCAATGATTAATCCCAACTACCCGAAGATTCTTTTCAAAATCGCTTTAGACGGAAGTAAGATGATAGGTTGAAAGGATGGAAGAGGCAAGGTTTAGACACTGAAAAGTTGAAATCACCCTCCTTGCCCTGAGCTACTTCAAAAGAAAACTGCGTTTTGGGAATGCATAATTGGATCCCCAGTCCAAAACCTGCTTCAAACTGTTAAGAATTTAGCAGTGTTTTAGCTGGAAAACGAGTAATCCCAAGGGAATTTAAGGAATTAACATAAAACTGTAAAAGTTGAAGTTTTGCTGGACTAACTCTCAAGTAAAATCTATACTTCTTTTCCAAAAAAAAAAAAAAAAAAAATATATATATATATATATATATATATATATAAAAAACAGCAGGCAGAAACACTGCATCTGAGTTTGTTTAACACTGAATGATGCAGAAGAAATGGAGTATGTTTTAGTTGTTCTTATGGCAATAAAGTTGTTACCTCTGGACTACCTTGCAGAAGGTCAGTCTTTTTGTGTTTTGTTGTTGTTTTTTTTTTTAATTTATGTTCTGGGATACATATGCAGGATGTGCAGGTTTGTTATATAGGTAAATGTGTGCCATGGTCGTTTGCTGCACCTATCAACCCATCACCCAGGTATTAAGTCCCATGTGCATTAGCTATTTTTCCTGATGCTCTCCCTCCCCACCCCGCCCCCAGCACAGGCCCCAGCATGTGTTGTTTCTCTCCTTATGTCCACGTGCTTTCATTGTTCAGCTCCCACTTATAAGAGAGAACATTCCGTGTTTGGTTTTCTGTTCCTTTGTTAGTTTGTTGAGGATAATGGCCTCCAGCTCTATCTATGTCCCTGCAAAGACATGATCTCATTCCTTTTTATGACTGCGTAGTATTCCATGGTGTATATACACCACATTTTCTTCATCCAGTCTATCGTTGATGGGCATTTGGGTTGATTCCAGAAAATCAGTTCTTAACTTTATTTGGTAATATACCCCACTACCTGCCTCAGGGAGACCTGTCTAAGCCTGTTTCATTCACACTCACTACTCTTACTGATTTGACTATTGTGGGCATTAGAAATTTCTCTGTTATATCATTTCTAAAAATGTATCAGAAATAGGACATCCGGGCCGGGCGCGGTGGCTCACGCCTGTAATCCCAGCACTTTGGGAGGCCGAGGCGGGCGGATCACAAGGTCAGGAGATCGAGACCACAGTGAAACCTCGTCTCTACTAAAAATACAAAAAATTAGCCGGGCGCGGTTGTGGGCGCCTGTAGTCCCAGCTACTCGGGAGGCTGAGGCAAGAGAATGGCGTGAACCCGGGAGGCGGAGCTTGCAGTGAGCCGAGATCGCGCCACTGCACTCCAGCCTGGGCTGGGCGACAGAGCGAGACTCCGTCTCAAAAAAAAAAAAAAAAAAAAAAAAAGAAATAGGACATCCACAAACCAAACAAGAATTTTGTTTATTTAACACATATTTCTCAAGACCTTTCTGTGAACCAGGTATTAAGGTGCTAGGAAAACAAAAAATGATTTCAGCCTTAAAAAAGTAATGGTCTTGGTGTGGCGTTTACAAAAATAAATTACAGGGCACACTGGTGAACACTGTTAGAGAAACAAGACCCAAGTGTTGTGAGCGCCAGGGAAAGGAAGTAAGATGGCAAATCATCTAAACAGGAAAATCTGAAACTCAAGCCTTGCCTGAATATTCTTACTTTTAAGTATGTTATATATGTATTTTTCTTACTTTTGGGTTATAGTCTTACTTTTGAGATATGCAAGATATTCTCAGAAGTTATAACCAGAACAGATGCCAGGCGCAGTAGCTCACGCCTGTAATCCTAGCACTTTGGGAGGCTGAGATGGGCGGATTACTTGAGGTCAGGAGTTTGAAACCAGCCTGGCCAACATGGTGAAACCCCATCTCTACTAAAACTACAAAAATTAGCCAGGCATGGTGGTGCATGCCTGTAATCCCAGCTGCTCTGGAGGCTGAGGCAGGAGAATCGTTTGAACCAGGGAGGCAGAGGTTGCAGTGAGCAGAGATCACACCACTGCACTCCAGCCTGGGCAACAGAGTGAGACTCCATCTCAAAAAAAGAAAAGGTTATAATCACAACAGAGCCAACCTGGCAAGAAACTTCTGCATCCTATTGTATTTGCGATGCTTAACTGTTGCCTTTCACTTCATTCTGATGTTGGTATAAAGCACTAGCCCAAAGAACAGTGCTTTGGGCCCATATTTTCTCAGCTGATGAATAGCACTTAGCTTGTGATTTGTGATCTCTCTCTAGAACTATTGTATAGCAAGAAGGCACATAGTCAACTGAAATACTAAAATCAAAAGATTAAACTGGACTTTTAAAATGACCCAAAGATTAGGGGTAAGATTTGGTTCAGCTAAAGCATTTGTAGAACCAAGCCTTTCTCCTTACTTTTAACTCAGCGCTCTTTTGACAGCATTCTTTATTCTCTCCTGGTTTGGGGCACAAAGCAGTTTGCATGTCTGATTAAGAGAGAACCAGCCTAGGCTGATGGAGACAGTGGAGATGAATTCAGAAGCCGCGTGCCAGACATGCATAGAGAGAAAGGATGTGTAGACCTCCCCTGGGTTATCATCCCGCAACTCCCACCCATTCCTGACATCTAAGCCTGGAGTCAGGCTAGAAGGCAGGTGGACAGGCCAGAGCTCACTCCTGCCAGAGAGCAAGATCAAGAGACTCCTGCTTCCTTCATGCACAGTCTTCTTGAGGTAGCTTCAAGGAATTATCTGATTTCCCAAGTATGAGTCTAAGGAGTTAAAATTCAGTTTGCTTTATAATTTTTTTTTTTTTTGAGACAGGGTCTTGCCCTGTCACCCAGGCTGGAGTGCAGTGGCACAATCAGCTCACTGCAGCCTCAACTCAAGCAATCCTGCCTCAGCCTCCTGAGTAGTTGGGATTACAGGCAGGTGCCACTGTGGCCAGCTATTTTTATTTTTGTAGAGATAGGGTCTCACTATATTGCTCAGGCTTATGATTTTATATTATGACCTTCCTCTTCCCTCTAGTTCAGGGGTCCCCCAACCCCCGGGCCACAGACCAGTACCAGTCCGTGACTGGTTGGGAACTGGGCAGCATAGCAGGACGTGAGTGGCAGGCGACCACCTGAGCTCTCCCTCCAGTCAGATCAGCAGCAACATTCGATTCTCGTAGGAGCACTAACCCTACTGTGAACTTACACGCGGGGATCTAGGTTGTGCGCTCCTTATGAGAATCTAACTAATGCCTGATGGATCTCAGGTGGAACAGTTGCTTCCCGAAATCATCCCCAAGTCTGTGCAAGAATTGTTTTTCATGAAACCAGCCCCTGGTGCCAAAGAGGCTGGGGACCACTGCTCTAGTTGGACTAATCAGTATATTGAGGAACTGACAGGGAGTCTTTTAAAAAAAGTGGGGGGAGTATATATATTTTAAAAATACTAGGTAATACAGCATACTTCTCTCAATTGAAGAACCACATCTTTACATGAAGGTAAACCCCCTAGCAGACTGCCAGAAATCTAAATACCACCATGAGTCACTTTGCTCTTATATCAGAGGGGAGAGTAAGGGGAAAGGGAAGATATTCTTTGATTTTTGTAGCTGTAAGTTCATAATGGTACCCATGTTGTGATGTGCGTTCATTTGCATGGTGATCACACTATTAATTTCTTCCAATGATGTGCTAAAGGTGTCTGGGATGGTATTCAGTTTAGAGGATCCAGACAAGCCAGGAACATGACCTGGGTCTGACAACCACTCTTTTTCAAGGCTGAGAACTATAACCATAATTGCAAGCCAAAGAGCTAGATGTGGTTGAAAACAGAACAAGAGACACACCCAGCCTGTGAGATTAGGCAAGACAAGCAAAAGCATCTCCAAGGCTGTTATTGCCTCAGGCCTGTGATTTATGAGTAAGGAATCATAAAATCAATTTTACTATAATGCAGAAAGATGAGATGACATACAAATTCACTATACTCTGGATAAAGCTATATTTCAAATCCCTGAAGATGAGATTCATTTATATAATAACACGAGAAATGTATTCCTTATTCCACTCACAAGTAGAATAGCATGGAGGGTTTTAATTGATTAGATTTCCCTAGAGAGCCATGTACTGGAGCCTTCTAGAGGAGAAACAAATTAGCTGTTCCTTAAACATTATTCTTCCATGTTTAAAGTATGTTCTTCTACTTAAATCTCTTTATCCTGTTGTTCTTATCAACAATGTAGCAAGTCACAGAGCATTGATGGTTCTATATTCTTTGTGGGCTGCTTCAATTCTTTGTCCTATGAGCTTTATTTCCATTTTGTTTTAGAAATGATTAGAAAATAGACCATCATTTTCTTAAGCTGCATTGGTGTTGGGCTCCCACAGAAATGGAGTTGAGAAGGAAATGTCTACTTTTAAAATAAAATATTACTCATTAGTAATGTAGCTTGGACTCCTTGACAACAAACAGGTTCCATTTCATAAAGACTTACATTTTCCATAAAATGATCCAGTGTCATGCAGCTTCAAGTAAGCCTTTCCCTGAAAATACTGTTGGCAAGAGTACATGTGACTCATTGGAATTTGGGTTCAAAACCGCATCCTAAAAATAATAAAAGCTATAAATGCAAATATGCATAGCAATTTCTGGGTGTTTTTCTTTGGAATTTGACATTGAAATAAAAATAATTTTGCGCAGTTCTTAATGGTTGGAGTCTTTTCATGCATAACATATAATATAATTTATATTCATTGAGCTGAGTATTTCAAAGAAATTACTCAGAAATTGCTGATATACATCTTGTGAAGTAGTGTTGCTTATTATCATTTTTATTTCAATGGAAAGGAAAAGACTAGGGAAGTGTAATTAATTTGACATAGATAATTCTGGGCTGAGCATTTTAATATCAACGCCATTTTAAGGTCATTATCAAAATTTCTTTGTCCTCATTGTACAGCTTGCCATTGCTATACTCTGATCTAAGACCATTGAGTTTTGGCCCTTCCTGCAGTGATCTGTGTAATCAATCATTCAACTAATACCATTAACTTCTTCTAACAGAGATGCTGACTGTCAACCTTATTAGGTTAAGAAAGATGTTGGATAGGCGCAAATGCTGAATTTTTCTACTGATTCCTGTGTTATTTTTAAAGACTTGCGAACTCTAATCCTCACATCACCATGGAAGCTGATCTCTGCCTCTTAACAATGATTTTAAATTTTATATATATACATATATTTAAAATTATATATATTATATATATATATAATTTACAGGAGCAGTTAAGCTGCCCTCAGTACCTCTATGCATCAAAGCACTGACAGTAAGAGGCTACTCCACTCATCCAAAGGCAGGCTCTACTCTCTTGATAGGACTTTCCTAAATGATCCTGCTTGGAGTGGAAAAAACTTTCCAGCTAGACACATAAAACACTATAATTGAGTGCTGGTTTCATAAATGTTGAGGTCTGAGGTCCAAAATGTATTGTATTGTTGCAAGGCTACAGTAACATCATCCGTAATGTTCAACAGATATTCACTAAATCTTGTAGGGCTCTGATGAGGAGAGGGGATTTCAATAAAGTCCCCGTCTTGGAAAGATTTGCTTTTTAAAGTACCAGGGATAAGGCAAGTTCGGTGGGGCTTACTAAGCTCTTGTCCTTCTGTTCCAAATCCACTCTTCTGTGTATTACTTCGTGTTGCTAGGCTAGGCTGCTGCAAACTAGATTTCTCCTTCACTAACTGGCTTTCTATTACATTTTGTTAATAAGAGGCTCCAGAGAAGGGGAACAGGAGGAGGAAGAAGGAACTTCCTTCCTTTGAGGTTATTTTTCCTATCTGTATCACCTCAGCAATGGGCCCATAGCAATTTATTTTAGCCTCCACATATATACACATACATACATATATATTTTTTATTTGTATATACAAATATATGTTTTTAAATATGTAATATATATACTATAATTATATATACACACATTTTAAACTGGGTCTCTCTTGCTATGTTGCCCAGGCTGGAGTGCAGTGGAACAATCATAGCACACGGCAACGTTGAACTCCTGGGCTCAAGCAAGCTTCCTGCCTCAATCTCTCCAGTAGCTGGGACTACAGGATCATGCCACTGAGCCTGGCTAGGCTTTGTATTCTTTAAACCCTCCTAGAGCCAGCCTCGTCTGGTCTCAAACGCAGCAACAGCAGCATGGCAGACCCCCTCTCGGAGACCAGAGTTCTACATTTCTAGGGCCCTGGCCCTAAGCTTCTAGCTCTGCAACCCCAGCCTCTTCCCTTTGTTTTGTCAGTCCAGTGGTGGTAGCTGCCTCCTGGGTTATTATTTCTGGATGACCTCAGTGAATAACCCATTTTCCTCACTCAGCCTTCCAACATTGATGTAACCAACTCCCATATGAAATTCCCTCTGCTGAAATCTCTATTATATAATTGCTATTTTCCTGACTAGACCCATCTCAGTGGCAGCATCTTCCACTGTGAACCCCAATCTAGCGAGGGGATCCACCGCAGAGCTTTCCAGGGAGGCTGGCACTCCCCTCATTAATCTATTTCTTAGTATCTCAGTGAAGAGATTGTCACCTACACCCCATCAGGAGACATGGCTGGGTGTTCATGCTCCCATGTAAATTTGCATTCCTGTCTCCCTAAATCTATGGATAGTTTTTCTGCATTACCCCAGGAAGTTCCCTCATCTCAGCTCACTGAATGTAGGTCACCAATAAATATATTTTATTGACTCAACTAAGAAAACTGTTAGAGCCACTTCCAGTTGGATGAGCTAACACAGTAAGTCCAGACTCTGATAAGTCCACCCAGGTCCATACATTGGTCTGATTTAATGTTATATTTTATCTTCCTTTGACGCTTCTCACAATAATCCTCAGATTTCTGCCTAAATCAATTAGCAAGATGTTGTCATTCATTTGGAATAAAAGCTAATTCTTCCCAGGTCAGACTTCACTTTTTCCCCCTGGAACATGCTGAGATCTCACTCTAATTATAGATCTAAAAGCCAAAAGCTTCCACTGTCAGAGAGGCCTTGGGTTCAAAGCTTCACAAGACAGAGAGGCCTTGGGTTCAAGATTTTCAGCTTCATTCACATCTACCCAGATGTGACCATTCAAAATCCTAGGGGCCCACTCACCCAATCAACGTGTTTTCTCATAAGAGTCAAGGCAAGCCTATGAGTTCAACTTACGTTGTAATTTTGTAACCCACACAATTTAATTATGGTTATTTTTTTGTATGAGATTGGCCCTGTGACTAAAAAAATAACATTATTTTAGGGCTGCCATAGAGCCTCTCAGTGCTCTTAGACTTGAATTTAGAAGGTTAAACCTGAGCTAGTGATTTCCTTTTTTAATCTCTCCAGTTGAAAGATGTCATCCCACTCCAATGCTTTGTAGTTGTAATTACCACTGCCATTAGGATAATCAAGGGACAATGACAGTTTATGCCTATTATCCTTGTCATTCTTTGTGTGAAAAGCTATATGGTCCCACAAGGCACCTGATTCCATAGGCATTTCATCTCAATCAATCACTGGTGACACCTTAATCACTATGCCTCCACATGCAATGGAGTACTAGCAAAGCAATTCCCATTGAAAAGATCTCAGCCCAGCACTTAAAACCAAGCACAAAATCAAATCGATCTCCAAATCCCCATCCCTGAGGGTCTATTTCCTGGTACCAAGCACTGTAACAGGCACAGCTCAGTTTGGAAAACAGAAACCACACAAGGTATTTCAACAGAAGAAATTTATACAGGGAATTGGGTGTTGGAGGGTGGAATTAGCAAAGGAAGAACATTAGTGTAATACAGGGCTAAAAACAGCAGGAAGCAGCACCACCTCTACAGCTGGAGGATCCAAAGGAAAGGAGGTGAGATGATCAGAACCTAGAAGGTTAGGGGATGGGCCCTGCAGAGTTGGTGTTCAGACCTCCAAGGAGTGGTTACTATTAGGCTTTCTGCAGTGTCTGCAGCTGTTCTTAAAAGTTTCCATATTTTTGTTGATTTTGGCAGTTTTGAGGAGTATTGGTTGGGTATTTTGTAGGATGCCCTCTATTGGAATTAGTCTGATGTTTTCCTTATGATTAGACCGGGATTATGGGTGTTACAGAGAAGGAATACAGAGATAAAGTGTGATTTTAGTCGTATCTTATCAAGAGTACACACTGCCAGCATGATGTTGGGCTTCATTCCCTGGCTGAAATAGTATTTGTCAGGTTTCTCCACTGTAAAGTTATTCTTTCCCTCCCGTTTCCATACTGTATTCTTCGGAAGCAAAGTCATTGTAGATAGCTCACACTTCAGAAGTGTGGAGTTAATACTGTACCTTCTTGAGGGTGGAGTATCTGCAAAAAACTGTTTGGAATTATTCTGCAAGGAAGACTGATGTCCCAAACCCTTTATCCAATCATTTATATCAATACAAATTCATGGATATTTGTCTTATACTTTACGTTATAATCTAATACTATTTCATTAATTTTGTTGCTCAAATGGTTCCAGCTTTGGCCTTTGGGAACAGTTTCAGTTGGTTCCTGTGTCTGTTTAACATACCCCCATTCATATATGGGTGTTTTGTTTCTTTTTGTTTTTTAGTACTTCCTTACTTTTGGAGATTACAAAATACTCCCAGATCATCTCATATGTTTCCTGCCCCAGTCCTAGGATCAGCCATTTCTCCAAGATGCATCAGAGTCTTTTAAAACACTGAATTATTTAGGAATATTCAGGAGGGGGGGGGGAATCTAAGTTCTGTAGCACTGCATTGACTTGGCATGGTGCTTTGGGTCCAGATAGCCGAGGAAAGGGTATTGGACTAGACACGTGGTATTTATGAAGCCTTTCAACCTAAGCACTCTGAAGACAGGGTAGAGGACATGGGAATGCTAACAAAACCATCCAGACTGAGAGACAGAGTGGGAAGCGCAGCGAACTTGTTTGGAGACAAGAGTGTCTATGTTAGCAGAAGGGAAACATTCATAGTCATCCATGTCATACACTTTAACTTTCATAGTCATCAATATCATACACTTTAACACAGCCACACAAAAGACTTCTACTTTAGATCTTTAATTTTTTTTTTCAAAGGAATCACATCCTAACAGGTTAAAGAAGTTATTCAAAATACAGCTATACACCTGTGCCCCATTACTTATAGCACACTAGGAATGATTACTTTTTACAAATCCTGTAATTAGCTAGTAACTAGCACAATCATATTGCATTATCTCTTTTGCGCTAAAAATATGAACTTGCTAATGATGAGCATGAACTAGAAATTGTATAACCTATTTTAGTATTTTTTCGTTTTTCTTTCTGGAGACGGAGTTTCACTCTTGTTGCCCAAGCTGGAGTGCAATGGCACTATCTTGGCTCACTGCAATCTCTGCCTCCTGGGTTCAAGCGATTCTTCTGCCTCTGCCTCCCGAGCAGCTGGGATTACAGGCGTGTGCCACCACGCTCTGCTAACTTTTTGCATTTTTAGTAGAAACGGGTTTTCACCATGTTAGCTAGGCTGGTCTCGAACTCCTCACCTCAGGTGATCCGCCCGCCTCAGCCTCCCAAAGTGCTGGGATTACAGGCGTGAGCCCTTGCGTCCAGCCGGAGTTTTTTCATTTTAAAATTACTGGGAGACTCAAAAAGCAGAGGTGACTCAGGCCTCTCTAGGCCACAGAGGCCCTTGGATATAGATTCCTCCTTTCTTCTGACAGAAGCGATTTGCTTAAATCTGTACAGATGAGAACACAATTATTGTAAAATAGGAAAACCCACGTTGGTTTTGTACATTCGTGTTTGCTCTGTAAAGGGCAGCGCTCGTGTATCTTCAGCTGTATCTTGAAAGCTTTCCTGTCTCAGAAGCTTGCTTGCATTAAACATGAGGCGCCGCTAAGTGCTGTTGCCACCGGGGACTGCAGGCCGCTCTGCAGCCCTGGAAGGGCTGAGTTCCGAGGGAAGGAAGGCCGCCGGCGGAGGCAGTGCTGTGCTGTGGGACGACTGCTGTGGATTCTGACTGCAGACGGGTCTGATTTTAATGTTTTTCTTTACTTAAGCGGCTGATCGTTTCTCTTTGCCATCCTGTGAGACGTGAGGGTATGCCTTGGATCTGTGAGGGGGGAAAAATCCTCTTTTAAGAAAGGGGAAGTGAAGAAATAAGAAGAAAAGATGACGGAGAAGTAAGAAAGGAACATGGGGCCGGGCGCAGTGGCTCACGCCTGTAATCCCAACACTTTGGCAGGTCGGGGAAGGGTGGATCACCTGAGGTCAGGAGTTCAAGATCAGCCTGGCCAACACGGTGAAACCCCGTCTCTTAAAAAAAATACAAAAAATAGTCGGGCATGATGGCAGGTGCCTGTAATCCCAGCTAATCAGGAGGCTGAGACAGGAGAATGTGTGAACCCAGGAGCAGAGGTTTCAGTGAGCCAAGATTGCGCCATTGCACTCAAGCCTGGGAATTGATTGAGACTCTGTCTCAAAAAAAGAAAGAAAGAAAGGAGAGAGAGAGGGAGAAAAGAAAAGCTCTAGAAGGAAGAAGGAGCCTGAGGGGAAAGACTGAGGAAGAAGCAGAAGAGACCATGGGCCCCCACCCTCTTGCTCACCAGCGCTTTGCCTTGGTGGCTCTGACTGCCCCCTGCCTGGTGGCTGGTCCTGCCTCCTCTCCCCTCTCTACCTTCTCTTCCTTCCTACCTTCCTGCCTGACTGCAACCCTTTCCTCAGGGAGAACAGAAGGTCCCCAAGGAGCACTGTGGACCAGGCATGCAGGTCCACCTCATCTGTAGTCCTGCTCTGACCTTTGGCACGGAGCCTCCTGATGCAGAATTTGGCTTGTTCCTGTGACAGCTCCCCTCACCGCCCGCAACAGCGTACTGCAGTCCGGGCTCCATCACTGCCCAGCTCTGGTGCTTTAGGCACCCCACATCACCTCCCCGAGCCTCAGTTTCCTCATCTGTAAAATGGGGATGGTACCATCTACCGCAGAGGGTACTTGTAAGGACTGAACGAGGGCACAGTCCTCCTTCCACACCTGCTACCAAGTAGGTGTTGGATGCCCAGCAGGCCCTGCCACTGCTTCTCAGAACCCTCTCGGGTTCCTAGGCCTCTTGAACCAGAATTGATAGGAATGAGACTTGCCAAGAGCTTTCTGGACAAGCTTCCCAGGGGGGCTCAGATGGACTCTCAAGCATTCTTTACAGAGATGAGTCTCTTCTCACTTGTCAGCTCCTTAGCATGGCCCCCTGGCCCTGTCCACCCTGGTGAGACTTCTCTGCTGCCCCTCCCCACAGTGTTCCCCACTCACCTCAGACTTCTGCCCCCGCACAAGGGAAGGGGGCTAAAGAGAATGTTCCAAATGTTTTGCTATGAATTTACACTCTCCCTCCCTCCCATACCCTGTAACTATTGACATGTTTATTTATTTTTTCTGTTAAGTTACCGGAATAATTCTAGTTTTACTCAGCCTTCCCAGTATTGAGCAATTCTGCAGCTTTTATCTGCAACTGTTACTCCTGACAGTTAAGAACACGTCTGAAGCTTCGTTCCCGTTTATGCCTCCAAGCGTGTTGCTGACACATCCGGGCAAGGACAAAAGTACAAAGAACTCAAGGGAGCTTTCAAAGCCTGGAACGGGCTCAGAGCACACCTGTTCTTAGAGGAACAATCAATGGGAAGCAAGGGTGTACCCAGGCCTCTCAACAGTTCCTGAGTGCTGTCACTGGAGGGCGATGTCTCCAAACTGTCTCTTTCCCCACTGAGAACCGCGCTGCCAGAGGATTCAGGTCAAGCACGAGCTTCCAAGTTCATTCAATTAGTAGGGCAACTGGAACCCATGAAGCTCCTTCAGAAATCCTGCAAAATATGGATACGCTATTAAGCTGGAGACAACAAAATTACTCAATATAGAATTTTGCATTCAATCAATTATACTGTCAGTATAATTATATAATTATAATTATATATAATTCTCAATCCTGACTGAAGATTAGAATCACCTACAAAGGATTAAAAAACATAGGGGTTGGGGCCTCACAAAAGGCCAGTTAAATACATCAGAATCTGGAAGATGGAGCAGGGGAATTTGTAGATTTTTAAAGCTCCCCAGTGATTCTATTGTTCGTGCTACAAAATTCTAATGGAGACATTAGTGGCAGGCACTAAGGGAAAATGTATGGGAGAAAATTTTAATTTTAGACAATTCTATGATGTTTTCTCCTGCAAATTTGCTAAATCCTTAGCTTAGTTCTGGAAGGGATCAGTGGTTGAGAATTTCTGCATGAAGTCATCTTGCGTCTGGAAGCCCATTTGCAAATAATAACACCTTTAGAGAGCTAGCAAGTTGTTAACACCTGTGTGTGAATTATTTCATCAGATACCAAGATAGCTAGGATTCTGAGAAAATTGAGACCAGAGAAGAAGTAACATTTTTTAAGGGGAAGAGAGAAGAAAATGTACATTGGCTCCTTCCCCCTACTCCCACCTTCCCCCCATTATATAGACTTCGCTTCAACAGTCAGTATTAAAAACTAAAAGAAAATCATCTACAATCCCTCTATTTCTATTCACATTTTAATATATTTTCTTTCCAGTGTTTCATGCATATATATTTTTTAATCTATGAGGTCTATATAATTTTGTCTTATCCTTTTCACCTTAACATTATAATATGACCATTTTCTTAGGGCTTTGAAAAAATTTTGGAAGCATTATGAATGGCTGTCTAGAATCATATTTTGTGAACACACTCCAAATCACAACTACAGTGGAACACGGAGGATCAGTTTCACGCCCACTGGCCAAGAACTCACTGAACTCCCTGGCCAAGTTTAAATTGGCTGTCCTCACCTAGTCCAACCAACTGAGGCTGAGGATAAGAGGAGTGGGGGCAAAGTCACTCATAGAAGCTGCTGGGAGCCCACTTTTATATCTTTGTGGATGGATGATGGGAATCAGGATAGATAAGTCTAGAAAAGAGAAGCCTTGGCCAGGCGCAGTGGCTCACGCCTGTAATCCCAGCACTTCGGGAGACCGAGGCAGGTGCATCACCTGAGGTCAGGAGTTCAAGACTAGCCTGGCCAACATGGTGAAACCCCATCTCTACTAAAAATACAAAAATTAGCCGGGCTTATGGCAGGTGCCTGTAATCCCAGCTATTCAGGAGGCTGAGGCAGAGAGAATTGCTTGAACCTGGGAGGCGGAGGTTGCAGTGAGCTGAGATTGTGCCACTGTACTCCAACCTGGGTGACAGAGTGAGACTCCATCTCAAAAAGAAAAAAAGAAAGAAGGAAAAGAAGCCTGGGCCAGTGGCTCATAGGTGTCCTCTACAACCTGTTCTTTCCTAACTCTTTCTTGGCTTTTGCCTAGGACACACTATGTTAGGAGCTATGTGGGGATCAGGGACAATACACAAAGGAGCTAAGAATCCAAATTAGGAAACATAACATACATGAAATGAGAAGTTAAATAATAGTGATATTTGCTACATTTTTACAGAGCAGATATTATTATGTGCCAGGTTCTAATTACGTACATTTTTACAGAGCAGCTATTATTATGTGCCAGGTTTATTATGTCATTTACTCTTCAGAACCATTCTATAAGCAAGCTACCAATATTCCTTATTTACAGATAAGAAAACTAGGCTGAGAGAAGTAAAGTTGCAGTTGTTAAAGGTAACTAGAATTTGAACTTAAGCAGCCAAAGCCCTCACTATTTCCATAGCACTGGGCAATCTCCCATGACTGCATTGTGATCTCCCATGACTGCATTGTGATCTGATCTTAATGGAGGGACAGACTCTCAGAAAATTGAGCGTCATCTTACAGTGTCTCAAAAAAACAAACAAATAATATCCAGCAAATCCTTTAATCCCTGTTTTACCTCCCTCCCTTAGGACATGGCTTAGGTAAGCTCCAAAATTAAGTTAGAGAAGGAAACAGATCTCATCTACAAAATGCAATTATACCACAGCCAGATGAATAAATCCATATGAATACTGAAATACACACATACTCTGAGCACTAATACTTTTCAAGAAGGGTAATGATGCAGGAAAAAAAAAAATGTCTCTGAAATACAGCGTTTTATAGCGGTTCCCAAATTCCTGTCTCTTGAAATCTCCCGGAAGTGGCATTCCCCTTTCTTGCAATAACAGACAGTTGCTCAAATGCCTCATAAGGAGCGGTGGGCGTGGTCAGCTGCAGGGCTTTGGTTTTGCAGACTGACGGGTTTATTTTTGTTTGTTTTGCTTTAAGGACAGGGTCTGGCTCTGTCACCCAGGTGGAGTGCAGTGGTGCTCTCTCGGCTCACTGCAACCTCCACCTCCCGGGTTCAAGTGATTCTCCTGCCTCAGTCACCAGAGTACCTGGGATTACAGGCCTGCACCATCACACCTGCCTATTTTTGTGTGTCTTTAGTAGAGACAGGGTTTCACCCTATTGGCTGGGCTGGTCTCCAACTCCTAGGCTCATGCGATCCTCCTGCCTTAGCCTCCCAAAGTGCTGGGAATACAGGCGTGAGCCACTACACCCAACCCGAAGGGTTTTAACAGTTTTATTAAGATGTAATTCACATACTATACAATTCACCCATTTAAAGTGTATGGTTCAATGGCTTTTAATATATTCACGGAGCTGTGCTTCCATTTCTATAATTTTAGAACGTTTTCGTTAACCCCCAAAGAAGCCCTGCTCCCCATAACCATCACCCCAATCCTCCCGCCCCCAATCCCCAGCCTTAGGCAAGCCGAAATGTACTTCCTGTCTCTATAGATTTGTCTGTTCTGGGCATTTCATGTAAATGGAATCATGCACTGTGTGGTCGTATAGTGAAGTGCGTGAGTTTGGAGCAAGAGCTAATTGGTTACAGGCAACAGAGGAAAGGCTGAGAGCACCACTATTGTCTTCCCCACTGAATGCTGGATGTCACCTCTCTAAATAAGTGTGGAATACATATTTAAAGATATTGGCTTGTAGCTGGGCATGGTGGTGTGCACCTGTAGTCCCAGCTATTTGGGAGGCTGAAGTGAGAAAATCCCTTGAGCCCCAGAGCCCAAGTCCAGCCTGGGAACACCGCGAGAGCCTCCTGTGTCTAAAATATAAAAAGGAATATTGGCTTGAAAGAAGCTAAACAGTCAGTCTTTCTGTAGGTCCAGCGAGGCAATCAGCAAGGGTCTTCAAGCACTGACCCTACAAAGATGAGCTCCCATCCAGTTTTCTCCGTTTCTAGATGGGCAACTGAATTATATGAGGGGTTTGTTAAAAGTACAGATTCCCGGCCAGGCACGGTGGCTCATGCCTGTAATCCCAGCACTTTGGGAGGCCAAGGCAGGCAAATCACCTGAGGTCAGGAGTTGGAGACCAGCCTGGCCACCGTGGTGAAACCCCATCTCTACTAAAAATACAAAAATTAGCCAGACATCGTGGCGGGCACCTATAATCCCAGCTACTCAGGAGGCTGAGGCAGGAGAATCACTAGAACCTCAGAGGTGGAGGTTGCAGTGAGCCGAGATCATGCCACTGCACTCCAGCCTGGGCAACAGAGTGAGACTCCATATCAAAGCACAAACACACACACACACACACACACACACACACACACACACAGAGAGAGAGAGAGATTCCTGGGCTCCTTCCTAGGAATTCAATATGTGTTGCTTGGGTGCAGATATCTGTATTTTAAGGAAGCACTCCTAGTGATTCTGATGCTGTAGGGCATGAGACAGGCATTTGGAAACCACCATACAAGGCTTCGCTTCAGAGATAAGACAAAAGCTTCCTTTGTTTCCACATTTCCCTATCAGTCCAACTTCCTTGTAGAAGCAGCAACAGGGACCTTCCCTCCTTACAAGGCCATCTCAATTATTATATGGAAATTCCACTTTACAGAGGCCAGTGGTTTCTTTCCAGTATAAACATAACAGAAAGCCTTGGAGACAACGTCAAACTGCTGACTTGCTGGGCCTTTCTTATTCGCTGGGTGAATCTGGGACTTCAAACAACACTGTGCCTGAACTAACGAGGGGGCTGTAAACATGCCTGCACCGTTCTCCAGCTCCCCTTTCGGGGCCTGAAAATTTATCTCTTCGCAGTGAGCGGAAATACTTTCCTTAGCTGAGTCCCCTGTTTTATGCCTTTGATTTACCGAAGCTTCTCAACAAATAAATACAAATTGACTGTAAGGTCACAGCCTTTTGGAGAGCTTTCCAAAAGCCTTCAAGAGTAAGGGAGATAAACTGGAACAATATTTGGAAAATAATCCCAGTTGTTTATCACTTTCCGGGGGGCGGAGACGCTGATTGGATCTTGGCCCCTCCCCGGCACCCTATGAGGCAGACAGGGCTTTATCAGCTGCTTTCTGCATGTAGAGAGAAGAGACTCAGAGAAGTGAAGAGGGTTGCCTAAGATTCCCCGGCTGGCCAGTAGGAACCTTGTCCCAGACCTTCATTCCAGATTTCAAGGACCTGGGCTTGCCATGTTGCCTAACAGCCATAAATATTTTAGAGAAGCCTGCTGGGATGTAAGGAACTTCAGAGATTTTAGCCCCCACCATTTAGCCACAGAGCCTGGCTTTATGGAGCCACTAATTCATTCTGACAGTGCCTGATCACCCGCAGAGCCTCAGCAGGGAGACCTACACATTTCAAGGATAGCTAGCCCAGGAGTTCTCCCCAAATGCCCATTCTAGGCCATCTCAGAGCTCTGCTAGACTTGCTCTCCCCATCCTCCATTTCTCCTGGAAAAATCAAACATGACCTGGTTTATTTGTAAGCCCAGGTGGCCCATCCATTTCCAAGACAGTCAAGACCTGGCCATTAAATCATACTTGTGTATGTGCGTGTGCGCGCGCATGTCTGTGTGTGTGTGTGTGCGCGCGCTTTGTTTGTTTGTAATGACTTCGGTTTCAGAAGGCTGCTTTTGGATCTTCCTGTTTGGCCTGAGTGTGGGACACGAGCTAGGGCTTGCTGACCTGAATCAGCACTGTGTTGCTGTAAGCATGAGTCTGCTTACCCAAGGACAGAAGAGAAGTTCATGGGCTTTTTTGGGAGCAGCCTCAGCTGGATGGTAACTGTTCCTCACCTCCCAGAAGCTGGGGGAGCTTCAGCAGCCACCTCAGGCAGGCACCTCTCAGTGAAGAATGAGGCAGTCTGTCCCCAGACATTTCCACTGTGTCTGTAGCCACAGGAGGCTCTTGTGGCTGGAGAGCTCATGTGTGCTGTACTCTGTGCCTCTGTGATTTTCTCCTACCCTCATCATAGCCCACACGGTACATACTCCAATGCTCACCTCTGGATGAAAAAACGGACTCTGAGAGAGGAGAGAGGCACTAGAGAAATTCCTGCTAGTACAGTGAGGACTACAAAGGACACGCCAAAAAGTGCTAGGCAGTGTTTGAAAGGAAGATTTGGTCTGAGGAGTCAGAAAACGCCTCGTGAGACTGGGCAAGGTGGTTCGCACCTGTCATCCCAATGTGGGATATGATGAGGTTTCTCTTTAAGCATTATTCCCAACACCAACACTTTGGGAGGCCAAGGCAGGCAGACCACTTGAGGTCAGGACCTCGAGGCCAGCCTGGCCAACATGATGAAACCCTGTCTCTACTAAAAAATACAAAAAAATTAGCCAGGCATGGTGGTATGCACCTGTAGTCCCAGCTACTTGGGAGGCTGGGGCAGGAGAATTGCTTGAACTCAGGAGGCAGAGGTTGCAGTGAGCCAAGATCGTGCCACTGCACTCCATTCTGGGTGGCAGAGCAAGACTCTGTCTCAAAAAAAAAAAAGAAAAAAAAAAAAAAAGAAAGAAAAGAAAAAAAGAAAGAAAGAAAAGCAAAGAAAAAAAGAAAATAAAACACCTCGTGAGCAACAGTGCCTTTCTCGGCTTGATCCAGGAGGATGACTAAGGGTTCATGAAGGTGCAAGGCAGTGCCAGGCAGGAAAGAGCAGCCAGGAGATGGACTGGGACTGGCGAAAGGCTCGTGACAGGGTAGGACGCTGGGCACTTAAAGAGCACCAGCATGGTATGGGTAGAAGGAGAAATCACCAGGAAAGGAGGACAGAAGCCAGACTGGGGGAGGCCTTAGAGGGTAAAGATTTTGGACCATTTTGTGACATTACCGGGTTAGTTTTTCAGATGCAACCTGGAACAGCAGGACCTTATATCATTTCCTATGAGGAAATATTCCAGGTTTCACCCGCCTGCTTTCCAAGGGACTTTTGGAGCATATCAGCCGATTCATAGGATGAAGAGTGGCTTTGGATGTCAGTTGTCCTCTTCTCATATCCACATGTCTTCTCTTCCTATCCACATTGTAAATTCTTTGAGCTCAAAGACACCATGCTTTGTAGAACATCCTCCCCTCACAAGCCACTCCCCCACAGCCTTAATTATTTACTATTCAATTTTTGATAAGAAGGAGGGCATAAAAAAGATAAGGTGTCTAATGGGTCTATACTGGATGAAAAAAAATGCAATATTCTATCCAAGCTTAACATGATATACAAGAGATTTTTTGTTTGTTTGTTTTTCTGAGACAAAGTCTCACTCTGTCACCCAGGCTGGAGTGCGATGGCATGATCTCAGCTCACTGCAACCTCCGCCTCCCAGGTTCAAACGATTCTCTTGTCTCAGCCTCCCAAGCAGCTGGGACTACAGGCATGTGCCACCACTCCTGACTAATTTTTTGTGTTTTTAGTAGAGATGGGGTTTCTCCATGTTGGTCAGGCTGGTCTCAAATTCCCGACCTCAGGTGATCCGCCCGCCTCAGCCTCCCAAAGTGCTGAGATTACAGGTATGAGCCACCGCACCCGGCCAGTATACAAGATATTTTCTTAAACTGCAGGATCAAATCATGCTTCCCTTAAAAAAGGTGTGACCAGATAGTAAAGAGACTGGTTTCCATCCTCCAAAAACAAAGATCCATCTG
The DNA here is from genome assembly GCF_049350105.2 of Macaca mulatta. Lineage (NCBI taxonomy): Eukaryota > Metazoa > Chordata > Mammalia > Primates > Cercopithecidae > Macaca > Macaca mulatta. The sequence goes on from NC_133414.1 coordinate 127,019,289, forward strand.
ATTACAGTGACATCCTGTATAGAGTAATACATCTATTTCACTGTGTAATATGCCAAGAATGAATTTACAACCTGCCCTATCACTGAAATTGTGGTGGGGGTTCAATTGGGATACACTAGGTTGTAAGAGTCAGAAACCCAACTTTAATTAGTTTAATAAAAAAGCGAGTTTCTGGGAAGGATTCTGATATAATGAGGAGAATGAGGGAGATGGGATGTGTATAAAGGTAGCCTCAACCTGGTTAGAATAAGCCCTTCCCAGGAGAAAGATCTCTGAACAAAAAAATCAATGTCAACTATTAGGCATCTGCTATGTAGACTTTGAGACTTGTTTCTATAATGTTATTAGAAGAACACAGTGTGGTAAAAATGAAAGTCACTTTTTGGGGTCAGACAAAACTGAGTTTAAACTGCTGATCTGCCACGTACTAATGCTAAGAACTTAGCAAATCACTTAAATTCTCTGAACCTCTTTCTTCTCAGCTAGGAAAATTACCATTTAAGGATTTAATGAGAGCGTGTATAAAAGAAAATAGCTCTGTGCTGGACACTCACTAAGAGCTTAATAAACATTGCCCCCATCCTTCCCTTTATTTGTCAGGGAATGAGGATTAACTACCTGTATTAAATAAGCCAATATGACTGGTCGCGGTGGTTCCCGCCTGTAATTCTAGCACTTTGGGAGACTGAGGCAGGCGGATCACCTGAAGTCAGGAGTTCAAGACCAGCCTGACCAACATGGAGAAATCCCGTCTCTACTAAAAATACAAAATTAGCCAGGCATGGTGGCGCATGCCTGTGATCCCAGATACTCGAGAGGCTGAGGCAGGAGAATCGCTTGAACCTGGGAGGAAGAGGTTGCAGTGAGCTGAAATAGTGCCACCACTGCACTCCAGCCTGGGCGACAGAGCAAAACTCCGTCAAAACAAAACAAAACAAAAAACAATATATGTAGAGTACCAGGACAGTATCTGATATTCACGGTTAGCTGCCATTATCGTCATTTTGATAATATTTCCATTTCCCTATAAGAATACCCCTAAATGAATCCAGTGGCTTCTCATACTGCCCACCTTCCTGGGGGAGAAAAACATTTTAAAAGATGACCCAGCCTGGCGAGATGGCTCACGCCTGTAATCCCAGCACTTTGGGAGGTTGAGGCAGGTGGATCACCTGTGGTCAGGAGTTTGAGACCAGCCTGACCAACATGGAGAAATCCCGTCTCTACTAAAAATACAAAAAGTAGCTGGGCATGGTAGCAAGCACCTGTAATCCTAGCTATCCAGGAGGCTGAAGCAGGAGAATCATTTGAAGCTGGGAGGCGGAGGTTACAGTGAGCAGAGATCGTGCCATTGCACTCCAGCCTGCGCGACAAGAGTGAAACTCCATCTTAAAAAAAAAAAAAAATGGCCGGGCGCGGTGGCTCAAGCCTGTAATCCCAGCACTTTGGGAGGCCGAGACGGGTGGATCACGAGGTCAGGAGATCGAGACCATCCTGGATAACACGGTGAAACCCTGTCTCTACTAAGAAATACAAAAAACTAGCCGGGCGAGGTGGCGGGCGCCTGTAGTCCCAGCTACTCTGGAGGCTGAGGCAGGAGAATGGTGGGAACCCGGGAGGCGGAGCTTGCAGTGAGCTGAGATCCGGCCACTGCACTCCAGCCTGGGCTACAGAGCGAGACTCCGTCTCAAAAAAAAAAAAAAAAAAAAAAAAAAAAAGGAGATGACCCTTTTTCTCTATCCTGTTTTCATTTTAAGGCTGGGAATTGTTTTTGCTCTGCAGTACCCAAGAGGCTCTGGACACTTAGTCAATATTAATTAATGATGTTGTTGTTGGTGTGCCAGGTCTTTGACACTAAACATTTTCATGCCAGCTTTGTTGAATTAAGGTAGAATTAAATAGCCGTGCTGCAATCCTGTCTCAGCCGTAATCACCATTTGTTTTGCTCATATTTCCCATGCTATTCACCCCACCTAATCAGTCCAGTTTTACTGCATTTGCGTAGATTGTATCGATGCATCTGCGGAAGCTCCTGCAGGAATAATCATCTCTCATTTTTCTCTTCTGTGGTTGTGGGTATCGGAAGCTTGTCTCTCCCTCAGCTAGGACCTGAGTATAACCTGTGGTGAAGACAGTGTAGAGAAAGCAATAGGCTTTGCGACCATGGTGAGTTAGGAATCTCAGGGCTTTGTTTACCCTGAGAGTTTACCTAGGTTGAAGGCTGTCAAAGAAAACTTTCCTTTAACTTAAAAGGGTGACATGGGCATGGTTCCCTTAAAACGGCTACTCGGGTCGAAGATCACAACCTCTTGATGGCAGTGGCATGGAATAAAGCGTCTTAGTGTCTCCTCTAGTGCCTAATTTGTCCCTTGATCAAATAACAACTACGATAACAGGAGGAGGAAGAGGAGGAGGAGGAATTAACACTTATGAAGAGCTAGGCATTATTCTAAGTACATCACATATTATAGATTATTTATATTCAGAACAACTCTATGAGATGGTTACTATTATTATCCCCATTTTACAGATGAGGAAACTAAAACACCAATAATTAAGTAACTCCCCAAAGGCCACCTAATTACTATGTGGTGGATGTGGCTCTCAAACAACAGCAGTACACTTTGGAGTCCATGATTGTGGATGTTGGGTAAATATTTATTTGGCTATATTTTTTTATTTTGTTTTTTATCTGTAGAGTGCCTGTTAAAGTTTTCTCTAAAAGAAAAAAAAAAAAACAGAAACAGTCTACAGTGGGCCAAATATGGCCTTAGATGTTAACACATGCTTTGTTTTATTTAATTTTCAGATAATTTTGCAAAGTAGATGCTATTTTGCTATTTTCATTTTTTGGTTTTTGGGTTTTTTTGAGACAGTCTTGCTCTGTTGCCCAGGCTGGAGTGCAGTGGTGCGATCTTGGCTTACTGCAACCTTCGCCTCCCAGGTTCAAGCAATTCTCCTGCCTCAGCCTCCCAAGTAGCTGGGATTACAGGCACCCACCACCACAGCTGGCTAATTTTTGTATTTTTAGTAGAGACGTGGTTTTGCCATGTTGACCAGGCTGGTCTTGAACTCCTGATCTTTGGTGATCTGCCCACCTTGGCCTCTCAAAGTGCTGGGATTACAGGTGTTAGCCACTGCACCTGGCCTTTTTTTGTTTTGTTTTGTTGGTTTATTTTATCCTCCTGCCTCAGCCTCCCAAGTAGCTGGGATTACATTTGCAAGCCACCGTGCCTGGCTCTGTTTTCTCTGTTTTTACAGATGAAGGCTCAGGATCACAGAAGTAAAGAAGTTTCATGAGATTACACACCTAGTAACGAGGGAAGGTGGGACTTGAAGCATCACGTCTGCCCAACTCAAAGGCCATGATTCCATGCATCTCCTACCACTGCCAGCTTTGCACCAGGGATGGAAAACATTGAGTCATTTTCTGCAAAGTTTTCACAGCACTTTCCTTTTGAGTTATAGTCACCAGGCTAAGCAGATAATATTATCCAGGTGCACATTGCTAAAATGACTGTACAGGGAGAGTACTGTCCAAAAGACCCAGAAACCTCTTTTCTAACAGTAGACAAGCAGCTCTATTCCAAGATGGGGCGCAATTTTAGCCATAAGTAACAATACCAATCATTAGAGCACCTTATATTTTTACATTATAATTTCATTAATAATAAGCACCTTACATTTTTATGATGCTATGTGCCTGACACTCTTCCAACCATTTCACGTATATTCAATCACTGAATTCTTTAAAAAAAACGTATGAGGGAGGTCTATTTTTGCTTCTGTTTTTAGATTGGAAAACTGACGCTCAGACAAACAATTTGCCAGAGGTCACCCAGCTAGGAAGTGGTGAAAGCAGACCTGACCCTAGGCAGTGTGGCCGTGAAGTCTCTGCACTCTGCCATGGGCTACGTTGCCGCTCATTAGTTAATTATTTGGGAAATGTTAGTTCTGTTCCTCTCTCCATATATTAGGCAATGGGGATTAATATGAGAATTAACAATATGTACTGCATCACCTGATATGTGTACTGAATGATGTAAAGATTTCTTTATAGGGTGTTTACATATACAAGGCATTGTACCAGGCCGTGAGAATGCCGCACCTGCCTTCAAGGAGCTGAAATCAGCAACTCACCAAATACAACACCATGTGATAAAGAATTAATATAGGAAATGGTGGCTATTTTCCTTTCACCATCTATTCTCTGTATCTTTCTGTCAAACTCAAGGCCCCCAGAGAATGGCCTGGGCTTTCTTGCCCTCTGACTTCTGGTTAGGTGCAACCTATGGACAGATATTGGAAGGAGGGGAAAGGAGAGGGACATCAGAATATTCATGCCCCAGCCCCAGCTCTTCCTTCTTCAGTCTAGCATTGCTGATGCTCCCCTCTGGCTCTGACTTCTGCTGGACGACTCTGCTTCCATGGCCCCAGCTCTTAGTAGGGTGTTAGTAACACCACTCTCTCTCCATTTGCTCCTTCAGGCTCAGGGGTATGAATGGTTTCTCGATTTTTCTGGTTCCCAGATGCCTCAGCATTCCTGGCTGGTTTCTTTAACTCAGAGTGTGCCATTTGCTTCCTGCGGGGCCCCTGACTGATATAAAGAGTAAGCAGAAGAGATAATAAGAGGAGCCTTCAGGAAAGATCCCTAATTTAGACTTGGAGGGAGACGGGAAGCTGCTCAAAAGAAGTGAAATCTGTAACTCCTAAAGGATGATCAGGAATTATCCAGTTTGGGAAGTGGAGGTAGGAAGAATATGCTAAAAAGAGAGAATGACAAGTGGAAAGATAAGAAGGCAAGAGCATAGATACTCCTGAGAACTGCAAAGTGCCCAAAAGATACTGCTCAAGGTAGAGAGTGGTGAAGAAGCTTAAGTAAGCACCTCCAGATCATGAAGGTGAAACTTCTCTTTTTTCTTTTTTTTTTTTTTTTTTGAGACAGGGTCTGGCTCTGTCGCCCAGGCTGGAGTGCAACGGTGCAATCTTAGCTCACTGCAACCTCCGCCTCTCAGATTCAAGCGATTCTCAAGCCTCAGTCTCCCAAGTAGCTGGAATTACAAACACCCGCCACCATGCCCGGCTAATTTTTGTATTTTTACTAGAGATGAGGTTTCACTATGTTGACCAGGCTTATCTTGAACCCCTGACCTCAAGTGATCTGCCCACCTTAGCCTCTCAGTGTTGGGATTAAAAGTGTGAGCCATCACGCTCGGCCAAAGGTGGAACTTTTGAAGTTTGTTTGAAGTTTGCTGATGAAGTTTTGCTCTATGACTTGTCATGTAATCTTCTCTTTATTTCCTTATGAAGCATTCAGTGAAGTCTATATTGCTTATCAAAAGTTCTGAAGTTGGGTTTCAGAGAGTAGCCAAGATGAAGTGCTGAGTCTGGTCTGAAGGAGCTCACGGAGGTAATTAGCAATAGGTTTGAGATTGCACTGTCAGATTTTGAAGTTTGTGAGGCCACCCGCATCACTGCTAATGTGTGCTGTGTGGGTGGAGAATGGATGAGGCCAAAAAAGTTTAGGACAAATAGTCTGGAGATGGAGAATCAGCGAAGAATAGTTGAGAGGAGAAGGCAGCTAGAACTCAAATGTTAATAAAAGAAGGCTTGCTTTCTGCCTCTGCATAATCCTTAGTAAAATATGCCTGGGTTACTGCAAATGCTATTTAAAAAGTAACACTGAGTTCTGACTGGGAGACGTGAGACAGGCACTCTCTCTCCCTGCTCCTTCATTCTTGTCTTTTTTTTGTGGTTCTGGATATTAAGCACCACCCTTGTTGGTGCCTGTGTTGCCCCTACAGATGCCCTGCTCTATCAGTCATCTCCATAGACCCTTGTGGGTCAACACCCCCTTCCACACTGCTACTCGTTACACCCATTATGTCCTCCTGGCTTCTGGTGGTTAAGTTGCCTCTATTACTTCAGGGCTCCATCATCCCTATCCACATTAACAAGCCCAACTCGGACCATCTTCTCAATGGCTGACCCTGACCTGCAGCGGAGCACCACCACTGAATGGATTAGCAGTGCTGATGCCCCCTCACCAGCACATTCCAATGCCCTGGCTGAAGGGCGTGTCCTCTGGGCCCTCCAAGGGTCGTTCCTCTGGTGGATCTTTTAGCCTGACATGAAATAGCCATCCAAGCATCCTACTCGCCTTAGCCTCTGTCCCTTAGCATTCCTCCCTCAAGCATCTTCAGGGCAACTCGGGCGTATCCCCTTGCCTCAGTGTTGTCCATCACTTTGCCAGGTTTCTCAGAGCCACCCCCACAGTGACCTTGCCCCATCCTTGGAGGCTGTCTGTACTTTGTCTCATTCTCTTGATTGTCTATGTTTTTTCTTTTCTTTTCTTTTTTTTTTGAGACACAGTTTCACTCTGTTGCCCAGGCTGGCATGCAGTGGTGTGATCTCAGCTCACTGCAACCTCTGCCTCCCAGGCTCAAGAAATTCTTGTGCTTCAGACTCCTAGCTAGCTGGGATTACAGGCGCCAGCTAATTTTTGTAGTTTTAGTAGAGATGGGGTTTCACCATGTTGGCCAGGCTGGTCTTGAATTCCTGACCTCAAGTGATCCACCCACCTTGACCTCCCAAAGTGCTGGTACTACAGGCATGAGCCACCACACCCAGCCTGATTGCCTGTATTTTTGAAATTACTTGTGGAGCTTGATACTGGGTAATACCTTTGATTGTGTGAGTCTAACTTCAGAATCCAATGATTTGTGATTTTATATATATGTGTGTATATATGTGTGTGTATATATATAATATATGTATATAAATAATATATGCAAATATATGTGCATATATTATATATACAAATATATAGTATATATGTCAGGAAAATATGAACACTGACTAGATATTTAATAATATTACAGAATTATTGTAGAGGTTTTTGGTGTGATAATAATATTGCTGTTAGATTTTTAAAATATATGTATATATTTTAACAGGCTGGGCATGATGGTTCTTCCCTGTAATCCCAGCACTTTGGGGAGCCAAGATGGGAGGATTGCTTGAGACCAGTTGGAGACCAGCCTGGCCAACATAGAGAGACCCTGTCTCTACAAAAGAAATTTTTTTTTAACTAGCTGGGCATGGTGATGCCACTTGAAGGCCCCAACTGCTGGGGAGGCTGAGGTGGGAAGATTGCTTGAGTCCAGGAATTCAAGGCTGTAAGTGAGCTATGATTGCATTACTGCACTCCAGCATGGGCAACAGAGTGAGACCCTGTCTCAACAAACATAACAAGAATAACAAAATGTGTGTGTGTGTGTGTGTATATATATATATATGCATATAGAAGTGTTTACTGCTGAGACTATTTGATGTTGGAGACTTGCTTCAAAATAATCCAGTGTGAGAGAGGCTGGGGGGCGTAGAGACATAAGATGGGCCATAATAATTATTGAAACTGGGTAATGTGCTCATGGAGGTTTATTATACTATTTTCCCTAGTATTACATACAGTATATAAAAACCTTTGAAAGTTTGAAAATTTCCATAATACTGAGATTTTTAAAACACTAAATCAAATTTAAAGCAAATAATAAGATACCTGAAATGCCACAAGGGTGAATATGTGTGTGTATATGTGTGTGTGTGTGTGTGTGTGTGTGTGTGTGTGTGTATTTATTTATTTATTTTATTTATTTATTTTTGAGATGGAGTCTTGCTCTGTCGCCCAGGCTGGAGTGCAGTGGTGCAGTCTCGGCTCACTGCAACCTCCACCTCCCGGGTTCAAGCAGTTCTCCTGCCTCACCCTCCTGAGTAGCTGGGATCACAGGCATGTGCCACCACGCCTGCCCAATTTTGTATTTTTAGTAGAGATAGGTTTTCTCCATGTTGATCAGGCTGGTCTCAAACTCCTGACCTCAGGTGATCTGCTCACCTCAGCCTCCCAAAGTGCTAGAATTACAGGCGTGAGCCACTGCACCCAGCCAAGGGTGAATATATTTATATGAAGTATTCTAACAACCATATATGAAAATATGAACCTGACTACAGAAAAATAACAAAGTTCATAAATAAGACGTTGGTAGAAGGAAAAACAATTTTAACAATAAAACTGGAAAGTAGTTTCAACCCTCCACTCAGTAAAATACAAATTAATATAGAAATATGATACTAATTCTTTCTATAAAATGGGCAAAGAACAGAAAAAATACTTTGAGGCAAAGTATTACATAGGGTGAAGAAAATTCAGCAGTTTACATTTTTAACTTTCTGGAAACCATTTTTCCAACATACTTATCAAAAAATCTTAAAACCCTGCCCCAATACTTGACCCAAAGTCCAACTTCTGTGAAATTATTTTTAGACAATAAACATAGACATGTGTGAACATTTAGGTATACATATATGCAATAAGTCATTGTTTAATAATAATGAAGGCCAGGTGCGGTGGCTCACGCCTGTAATCCTAGCCCTTTCGGAGGCCGAGATGGGTGGATCACCTGAGGTCAGGAGTTGGAGAGCAGCCTGGCCACGGTGATACCCCATCTCTACTAAAAGTATAAAAAGTAGCTGGGCGTGGTGGCAGGCACCTGTAGTCTCAGCTACTTGGGAGGCTGGGGCAGGAGAATCGCCTGAGCCCAGGAGGTGGAGGTTGCAGTGAGCAGAGATGGCACCACTGCACTCCAGCCTGGGCGACAAAGCGAGATTCTGTCTCAAAATAATAATAATAATGAAAAAATTTAAAATAATATAAGAATACTATTAGGATTGAACAAAATAAGGTGGAAGGGAGACCTGCATATCCAACAACAGAAAATAGTTAAAGGAATCGTGGTATTACATACGGATATAAACACACATCTTATCCAGACATTACATGAGACTATGTAATGACAAGGAAAGATATCCCAGAAAATTAGATAAAGAAAGCAAAATGGAAAAGAGGACTACCAGAATTTTTCATTTGTGTTTCTTTGTATACATCTACAGAGGCACACAACAAATGGAATAGAAGAATAAGTTCTAAACATTAAACAGGGATAATATGGTATGGAGAGGGGTAGCTTATGGATGATTTTAATTTTCTCCTTTTTATGTATCTATATTTCCTAAATGTTCTGTAACAAACTCGTATTACTTTAATGAAATTAAACAAAATCATCTGTTGACTCACCAGTCCACTTCGAGGAATCTTTCCTAACAAAATAACCGGGAATATGCTCAAATATTGTTAGCATAGTCTCTGGAGCATTATTTATAATAGGGGAAATATTGTGAGTAATCCAGTTATCCCATAATAAGAGAATGATTAAATTATTGTATTAAGAATTTTTTAAAATCCCATATTCCTGGGAAAAGGTTGATTGTTCTATAACCATGGTAACAAGTACCATTATAACCAGGATTTAAACTCTATCAATCAATGCAACTTGCTTCAGTGAACATGCTTTGACAAACCAACCAATCAGTGATAGTCTCTTACATATGCAAGTCAGCCACTCAGGAATCAAGTTAGTCTAGTAAATGAGCTTCTGAATGCCAACCAATCAACAACAGTCTCACTGGAGTAACCACATCTCTAGAGTTGACGTCAGTCTACTTATATCCCTGAAAATCTCCCAATCCCTGAACTCTATGCTTCCCCAAAATCCAGTATAAAATCATTATTCTGCTCAGCCAGATTCTACCTGGCCAGCATGGCTCTTCCTTACCATAAGTAACAAATTCAGCTTTGTTTTATGTAGTATTCTGTGTCTCTGTGTGTGTGTCCATCCCTGTATGTGTGTGAGGGTATGTGTGTGTGTCTTTGTATATACACACTGAAGGAGTACACATATGCATATATACAAGCATAGAATTTCATACATTATTTGAATATTTTGTTTTCAAAGACCACATAATGACAAGAAAAATATATTCAAAATATATTATGTGAAAAAGTGTTGAGCACAAAACTGTGTATTGTACAATCCTAATGAGAGAGAGAGAGACAGGAGAAAATACACCAAAATTTTAAAAAATATATCTGGGTTGTGAGATTATGGGTGATTTTCATCTTATTTTTCCTTATATTTTCAAAAAACTCCATAGTGACCATTTATCACTTTCATAATGAAGGGGAAGACTTTCTTTAAAAGTCTTGGTTTAGCATGATAGCCCGAAACCAGTTAATTTTAAATGTCATCTGAAAAGTTTAGAACCTCTTTATGAGTTCTTCTTCTATGATCCTTTCATTGATAACAGGCTATGACACGAAGCCAAAGGCCTCCATACAAATATTTATTGTGTGCCTGTGTGCCAGACACCAAATTAGGCACACAGACAGCTGCTAAGATGATGTAGGATGAAGCTGGGCATGGTGGCTCATGCCTGTAATCCCAGCACTTTGGGAGGCTGAGGCAGGTGGATTGCTTGAGCCCAGGAGTTCGAGACCAGCCTGGGCAACACGGCAAAACCCTGTCTCTCCAAAAAAAATAAATAAATAAAAAATAAAAATAAAAAAATTAGCCAGACATGGTGGCACACACCTTGTAGTCCCAGCTACTTGGGAGGCTGAGGTGGGAGAATCACCTAAGTCTGGGGAGATCAAGGCTGCAGTGAGCCATGATTGTGCCACTGCACTCCAACCTGGGTGACAGAGTGAGACCCTGTCTCAAATCATCCCTCAGATGATGATGTTTAATGATGTAACACCTTCCTGAAAACTATATGGAAAACAACATTTTCATTAATTGGACTGAGCATAGGAAACTGTGCTTTTCCCTCCAAATATGTTCAATGCTTATTATTAGTGGGGACTATCAATGTAGCAAGTAAAGGCGAGAAAGGCAGTCTAGGTGTTTGTTAGGCACGACTGTGAGTAATGGTCTATAAAATACAACAAAAAAACTGGGAACAACCTAGAGTGTGTAGTAGAAAGTGAAAAACAAATGTTAATTTCTTCTACTATCTTTTTCTTTATTTTGGAGGAGAGAGTTTTGGCTTCTTCTTTTCTTAATAAAAATAGTGTCAAGGTCCTAATTGCATTTAATTAAGCCATATTTCTAGCACTGAGAATGCAGAAGGATACACTGTAGCCTGCTGTTCTCCATTTCCTAATGCATGCAAGCAGCTCTAAATGAGTAAGAAATGATGATTGAATATTGTGAACAGGCACAATAGTTAATCTCATGTGAATAGGCAGTAGGAGTGGAATGTGTTTGTCTTGGGTTTGTTAGAAAGATTTTCGTGATCAAACACTGAAAGAGGATTTTCCCCATTTTCTTCCTGCTGACAATGCATCACTGATAGTTTGACTTAATGAGGTTCTTAGATTTAATAAAATAGCAAAAGGCAGTGAGCCATTTCCCAAAATGACTCGAAAGAAATATTTGGCAGAAATAATTGAGAGTCAGAGATTACTGGTCCATAGAACCCTACCAATTCCTGCCACTCTGGACTATGCCCACTTGTTCTACATTTTCTGCTGATTTTAGAAATCACCCCGTCGCTGCCTGGGTGGCAGTAACTTCCCTTAATAGGGCCATTTGTCATAAACTATGAGATGCTAAGGAATTAATCAAAATTTTCCACGGGTAAGCAGTAACTTGAGAGACTGTACGATCCTTAATAATGATGCCTTAGCTTTGTATAATCTGCTGGAGTTTACAGAGTGCCTTCATAGACCTTTAACCATTCAGTTCTCATTCTAATCCTGTCAAGTGGGGACCAGTGTCCTGACTTTACAGTTGAAAAAAACTGAGGCTCCAGAATCCTTAAGGGAGTTGCCCAGGGTTTTACAGTGAGTAAATAAATGGTAGCATTCAGACCCAGGTCTTATATCCGTGTCTGGTGCTTGATCCAATCTAGCTGAACAACTATCCCTAAATGAGCAAAAAAGAAGATTCTGATCTGAGGCCTGAGGACCAGGGATGAAGTCCTGGCCCTTGCCTCTTGGTAGCACATGATGTAAGGCATATCAATTGGCTCTCTGAATTATAGTTTTCTTATTTGAAGAACAGAGACAACTGTGCTGCTATCAATTTATTCTCACCACTCAGCTCCAAATCCACCCTTTATTGCCTGCTTGGTGAAACTATGGCTTCCTGAGAGATGCAGCTGCCACCTGGCCATTTGGGGTGACTTGTGCCACTGAGCCAACCAGCAGAAAAAGGTGTTACTCTACGGGCTAGAATGATTGATCCCAGTTACCAAGGGGAAATTGAACTGCTACTACACAATGGGGAAGAGGAACCATGTCTGGAACACAGAGGATTATCTAGAGATCCTCCTAGTACTTCTATGTGCAATAGTAAAAGGTAATAGAAAACTACAGAAACAAGCAAACAAAAAGCAGCATGACTGAAGACTCAGATCCTTAGGGAATGAAGGTTTGGGTCATTTCACGTAGTAAAGAACCTTGACCATCTGAGTTTCTGTCTGAGGGTAAAGTGAATATAGGAGGAATTGTGGGAGGAGGAAATCATAGATTATTCTATGGCATCTTACAAAATTCAGGACTGTGGTCATGTGAAAGGAAAATATCTTGGGCCCCCAAAATCACTAAGGAAAACTCAAGCTAGAAACTGCTTAGGGCACACCTGCCTCCCATTCTATTCAAAGTCATCCCTCTGCTCACTGAGATAGATGCATATCTGATTGCCTCCTTTGGAAAGGCTCATCAGAAACTCAAAAGAATGCAACCATTTGTGTTTCACCTGTCTGCGACCTGGAAGCCTTCTTCCTGCCTTTGCTTCAAGTTGTCCCGCCTTTCCAGACCAATCCATCCAATGTGCTTCTTACACATACTGATTGATGTTTCCTGTCTCCCTAAAATGTATAAAACCAAGCTGTGCCCTGACCACCTTGGGCACAGGTCGTCAGGACTTCCTGAGGCTGTGTCCTCAACCTTGGCAAAATAAACTCTCTAAATTAACTGAGACCTGTCCCAGATTTTCTGGGTTCACATTAGCTTTGCAGATTTTCTCCTTGCTTGTTGTATGTGTATGTAAAAAGTAAAGTAGAGGTTCCTCTTTAAAAAGACTCTCCTTCCTGACTAATTAGGAGTATAGCAACTTCTCCTAGAAGCAAAATTTATTCAAAGACCTGTGCTAACAGTCTTAAATATCTGCTAGCTGTAATAAATAAATCAATGTACTTTATGTTCCTAGCTCCCACAATGTAGCCTAAATATTTGCCCTGCCATGCTTATACTGGTCCAAGCAAGCATTAGGTCATAGCCTGTTCCTCTTCCGTATTTGGAGGTGCTTTTACTTTTCTCAGCATTCCACAGGTTACTTCCTCCTTCCTTTGTTCTCCTCAGCCTTTGCCTCTTTTAGAAAGTTCTAAGTTGCTAGCCAGTCGGGACTAATACAGAACGTGAGGTCCCGTTCCAGCCAATGGAAACCAAACACAACAGTAAGGTGGATGGGTCAGGTTATAAATGAGCCTGTCTCTTTTGTTCAGTGTACTCTCATGGTAAAACTGCTGGCAAGTGTACCCTTACTGCAGAAAGTAAAAATGGCCTTGCTGAGGAAATTAAATTTATGTTCAAGTGCTGTTTCTTTATGGCACTGGGGAACAGGCATTTTATTTCTAAATAAGCATTTCAAACAGTATATATTCATTTGTATATTATAAAAATATTCTTTTCTCTCCTTCCCACTCTTATTTTATATCTAAATTGTTGGAGGTTAACTTTATAATTTAGTGTTCAGGTAACAAAATATTCACTGGGGCCCAGTGCATTGGCACGCCCTGTAATCCCATCACTTTGGAAGGCCGAGGTAGGCAGATTGCTTGAGCCCCTGAGTTTGAGACCAGCCTGGGCAACATGGCAAAACCCTGTTTCAACAAAATGTACAAAAATTAGCCAGGCATGGTGGTGCACACCTGTAGTCCCAGCTACGCAAGAGGCTGAAGTGGGAGGATTGATTGAGCCTGGGAGGTTAAGGCTGCAGTGAGCCATGATTGCATCACTGCACTCCAGCCTGGATGACAAGACCCTGTCTCAAAAACAAACAAAATATTCACTGGGACTGTGACTGAACTTCAGAGTTATTACTGTTGGAACTGTGTGTTTCCTCATTTTGAGGTGAACACGTGCTCATTTTTACAAAGGGAAGCTGTGTTACGTTCGGTGAAAACATACAGGTGTTTTGTTTTCTTTTTTTTTTTTTTTTGAGACGGAGTCTCGCTCTGTCTCCAGGCTGGAGTGCAGTGGCCGGATCTCAGCTTACTGCAAGCTCCGCCTCCCAGGTTTAGGCCATTCTCCTGCCTCAGCCACCTGAGTAGCTGGGACTACAGGCGCCCGCCACCTCGCCCGCTAATTTTTTTGTATTTTTTTAGTAGAGACGGGGTTTCACCGTGTTAGCCAGGATGGTCTCCATCTCCTGACCTTGTGATCCGCCCGTCTCGGCCTCCCAGAGTGCTGAGATTACAGGCGTAAGCCACCGCCCCCGGCGAGGTGTTTTATTTTCGCGAAGGAGTTCAAATGTTTGTGAAAGGGTGCATATGGAAGTGAAGAAGTCCAAGAGATGGACGGCGCCCCTTTTCAACTGATCGCTTCTCAGTTCCCTTTGTTGTTCTGCTTTGTGATACTGTAGAGCTGGACCCTATACCTGTTGACCTCTGTCAGCCGGCACTGTGTACAGCTTTGTCAATAGAGAGGGCCACAGGGACTCTGCAGGTGGAAGGGGCTTCTTTTTGCAGTTCCTGTGTTATTCTTTCCCACTTGCTCCTATGACATAGCTATACACGGATGGCATGCATATAGGATGGCCAGGGACTTTCATACTCTTGCAAGTTTGCTTTTGCAAGTTTGGCTGGCACACTGGTGAGAGACTCATGGTTCCTTGCTCACCAGCCTCAGCCCACCAGTTGATAACCAGCTCTGGCCCGGGACAACTCAGCAAACCTCTCTTCTATCCAGTGGGCCACAGGTGTGCTCCTCCTGCCTGCCACAAGGTGTGAAACTCGGCCTACCTTCCAAGTTTGTTCTTTTCTTGGTCACTCTCCCCGACTCTTAGGTTAGTCTTCAGAGTTCTCTTTTATCTCCTCCCATTCCCAGTTGCCAGTTCCTTATTACCAATTGATAACTCTTTATATTACACTTTTTTCTGTTTAAATTTCTGACGGTATTTCTCTCTCCTAATTGGAGCCTAACTGACACAAAACTGATATTGATTTTGAGTATTTCACAGGGTTATTATGATGCTTAAATAAGCTAATGCACAGAGAAGCACTTAGAAATTTTTTAAGAATCTGGTAAATCATTGCATAAATGATCTCAATGTATCATCCTTCTTTTATTCATGCTACTTTATAGCATGAATCACTGACGCTAGGATTGGTCACAACATGTGTTTTGGCCAATGGGACATCTACACACATGATATAAGTAGAAGTCTGGTAAGCATTTGTATATTGATGTGTGCCCCTGAACACTGCCCTGTCATTGCCATGTGAAGAGGAATAGTCTAGCCTCCTTGAGGATGGTTGACCTCATGCTGAGCGAAGCCCATCCCTAACCTGGTATACCAGTGGGGTGCAGACTCACGGGTGAGCCTAAGCAAGGCCAACAGGAGGCTCACTCGTTTAGCCCACAGAATCACAGAAAGAAAACATCATTGTTATTTTAAGACCCTACATTTAGGGGTGATTTGTTGCATAGCAATACATTACAGATGCAAATATAACTGAAACAATATATAAATTAAAATATTGGTAAAAACTTTTTCTGTGGTAAGTGACTGAAATCTAACCTAAGCTAGTGTAAGTGCAAAAGAGTATGTATTGGTTTACATAGTTGAAAGTCTAGGAGTTGGTTAAGCACACAGTTAGATCCGTATGCTCAGGCTACATCCTCAGGGGTCAGCTGTCTTACCTTCACTTTCTGATCTTCTTTCTTTCATCCTCAGGCAAGCTTTGCCTTCATGCTGGTAAGATGGATTCCAGAGTCTCTTATGTCCTCAAAGCTTCAAGCTCAGCGGAAGGAGTCTCAATGGTTTCCACAAAAAAATCTTGGACCTTGGATCAACTGCCCACCCTTGAACTAATCCCTGTGGCCCCAGGCTGATTGGCAGACTTGAATCACCTATCCCATGCCCAGAACTTTGGCTTGACCAGGCTTATCCAAAACAAGGGAATCCAGAGTGTTGCCCCAAAGAAAATCAGGGGGCTATTACTGGGGAAAAGAATTCCATCACAGGTATCAAAAATACTGTTATCAATAAAACATCACCTGACACGTTGGTTCATTAAAGACATATTACTTTGGTCTTTCTTGGTTGGGAATTATTTAGATGCCAAGAATATAAACACTCTTGACTTAAGAAATGAGAGAGTTTGTCAGAAGCATGCAGGATATTCCTGAATCCACAGGCAATGTGGCTAGGTGTCATGAAGCATTATATCCAAGAACTAGAAAGTCATAAGAGAGTCTTTTTTTTTTTCTCTCTCTCTCTCTCCCCCTCCACAATGACATGGTCTTTATCTCTGCTTTTCATTGATATTTAATTTTTAACTCTCTAATTTCTATGGGGAACCCATTCTGTGAGGTTTGGTTAAAGCTGACCCAACTTCCTGCCTCGGGGCAGGCTCATCTCCCAGACCAGCCAATCAGAGTATGCTATCTCTCAGACAAACCAATCAGGGTATATCATCTCCCTGGCCACAGTGATGAATCTAACTTGATCATGTGATCCAAGCTAGGTCAATTGGAGTCCTCCTGGGACCTTTCTGCCATAGTGATCCTGAGTCCTCTTTCCTCAGGGAGTTCCTAAGTTAATTGGATGTGTATTGAATTTCATGGCCATCATGCTTGGCATATGGAAGAGAGCTTGTTTGTGAGCAGAGAGGAGAAAAACAACCTAATAATAGAATCTGAGATCTCACATCCAACCATGACCTGAAGCCTTAGGTCTTTTAATTGCTTGAGCCCTGGTGTGGTGCTTCAACTTGGCCTAACTTCTCCGAGTCGGCCTAACTTTGCTCAGTTGCTCTAAGGTTGTACTGTTTCTCTTGGGAGCAAAAATTCTCAAAGGAAAGAGAATTTATAAGAAGTAACTGTGGAGGGGTTAATTTTTTAAAAAATGCCCTCAAAAAAAGTGTAAAAATATTTCTTTAGTGGAGAAAAGCTCTTTCCTTTCCACCTGGCAGCAGCCATCCATTAAACCAAGGTCGGTGCATACAAGTACATCCAGGAGCTATGGAGGAAGAAGCAGTGTGATGTCATACACTTTCTCTTGAGGGTCCACTGCTGGCAGTACCGCAAGCTCTCTGCTGTCCACAGGGCTCACCACTCCACCAGGCCCCACCGTACCAGGCCCCGTAAAGCGGGCTGACTGGGCTACAAGGCCAAGCAAGATTATGTTATATGTAGGATTCGTGTGTATCGTGGTGGCCGAAAACGCCCAGTTCCTAAGGGTGCAACTTACAGCAAGCCTGTCCATCATGGTGTTAACCAGCTAAAGTTTGCCCAAAACCTTCAGTCCGTTGCAGAGGAGTGAGCTAAATGCCACTGTGGGGCTCTAACAGTCCTAGAATTCTTACTGGGTTGGTAAAGATTCCACATACAGATTTTTTGAGGTTATCCTCATTGATCCATTCCATAAAGCCATCAGAAGAAATCCTGACACCCAGTGGATCACCAAACCAGTCCACAAGCACAGGGAGATGTGTGGGCTGACATTTGCAGGCCAAAAGAGCCGTGGCCTTGGAAAGGGTCATAAGTTCCACCACACTGTTGGTGGTTCTCGCTGTGCAGCGTGGAGAAGACACAAGACTCTTATATCAGCTCCACCGTTACCGCTGATATAAGTAAAGATTGTAAAATTCATTCCTAATAAACAATTTAGGACAGTCCAAAAAGAGTATTTCTTTAAAGAGGCCCTACTCTTTAAAAAGGACTCCAATGGAAAGTTCCTCTTACATTCTGGTTGTATTCGTTTCCTACTGCTGCTATAAACAAAATGCAACAAAGTTAGTGACTTGAAACAGCACAACCTTGTTCTCATTACAGAAGTCAGAAGTTACCAGTGGGTTGGCAAAGCTGCGTTCCTGCTGGAGGCTCTAGGAGAGAACTGACTTCCTTGTTTTTTCCAGGTACCAAAAGCTGTCCTCGTGCCTTGGTTCAGGGCCCCCTTCCAGAAGTGGCATCACCCCAAACCCTGCTTTCATCATCACATCTTCTTTTCTGACATTGAGCTTCCTTCTTACCTAGTATAAGGACCCATTTGACTACACTGGGCCCACCCAGGATAATCTCCCCATTGCAAACTCCTTAATTTAGCCACATCTGCAAAGAGCCTTTGCCATGTAAGATAACAAATTCACAGGTTTCAGGGATTAGGATATGGACATCTAGGGGGAGGGCATTATTTAGCCTACCCACTAGTGGACTTATTTATTTATTAAAAAACCTGTGTTACCCCCAAAATATTATAATAGAATAATGAGAAATTTGAAGTCACCCATTTAGAGGAAATGTTTGTCTTCTAAGTCAAAGTGTCTAACTCAAATAATCTATCATTCTGCTTTATTCTGGGTGAGGAAAGACCCTGGAATTTCAAGCATATTTTATTCCTTTGTAAAGATGATCCTGCTCCTACTTTTCTTAAAATATACTCATTTTAATTTGTATTTGTGCAGAAAAGTAAAATGCAGACAGGGACAATAAAAGAAATACTTGAGCAAAATGTAGAATACAAAGAGCAAAAATTCACAAGCAACTTCTTAGCATTGCTTCAGAAAGGGAGGGGAAAAAGAAGAGAAACAGCAAAGACATACCAAAAATATTTGCCATTCTCGTAAAATGGAACTTGAGTGAGTGGAAAGTGTAACCTCTGACTTGGTGGATGGAGAGGGCCAGAGAAAGCTTCTTTTATCTGACCACATTTCAAAACAATACCAGGCAATAATTGTCTCTTAGAGTAAATGGCAAAGGGAATTGATTTTTAAATTACTTTTAAATCATAAAATCCCACAATTGTAACTGCATTTTGGGTAGTCATCCGGGAGTATACCAGGAACTTTATTGGAGAAAAACTCCAGGAAGGCATTGAGAAGCACTAATAAAGCATGTCTCTGTTGAATTGAAGTTAACTCTTCTCCTTAGTAATTGAGTTTTCATCCTAGGAAAATATTATTTATGAGAGGAAGCATTTTTTTTTTTAAAAAAGGCTGCCCTGAAAGAATAGCAGAAACTATGACATTTTTTAATTTGATAAAACCGTATATAAAGAGATGCCGACAACTTCGATGATTGGAAGTTTTAAAACCAAATTAAATCTGTAAGCAGGTTTCTCTCAAAAAGTAAAGGCTTGAATTCAATATACATTTTCTACATTTATGTCAATGTTCTTTCTTTTTTTGTTTTCTTTTTAAATTTATTTTTATTTTATTTTATTTATTTTTTGTTTTTTCTTCATAATGTTCTTTCTTCATTAATGGAAACTGAATAATTGCTGAGAGAATTATCTGAAAATCAACTTGCCAAATGCCAATTTACAGAAATTTAATTTACCTAATGATAATTTGCCAAATAAGAAATTCTCCAAATTTATCAAACATACGGATTTATTAAAAAAAAAACTTCCTTTTAATAATTATTTCAATGTCATTTCTTACTTTTCAAACACTAAATTAACATTAAAGAGTATCCTAAATAAACAAGAAGTAGCTTATAAAACCCTATCATGTAATAAATGCTAACATTTTTAATTCCAACCAGGAAAAATTACATACATAGACTCAGTAGCAGTTTGCAGAAGAACTTAAAGTGGAAAAGGAAAATTATTCAACTTAGTAGAAAGAACATCTAAAAGGGATTAGCATAACAGACTGTATATGATTAATAGTTCGAACTTGAGTTACCTTAACCATAAACATGAGACTAGGTAATTTATAAAGAAAAGAGTTTTATTTGGCTCAGAGTTCTGCAAGCTGTCAAGCATGGCACCAACATCTGCTTGGCATCTGGTGAGGTCTCAGGAAACTTACAATCATGGTAGAATATGAAGGGGGAGCAGGTACGTCACATGGTGAGAGAGGGAGCAAGAGAGAGGACGACTGGAGGTCCCAAACTCATTTTAAACAACCAGCTGCCTTGTGAACTAATAGTGTGAAAAACTCACTCATTACACAAGAATGGTAGCAAGCCCTTCATGAAGGATCCATCCCCATGATCCAAACACCTCCCACCAGGCCCCACCTCCAACACCAGGGATCACACTTCAACATGAGATTTGGAGGAGACAAACATCCAAAGGCTATCACCCAGTTACCCTCCAATTATCCTATTCATTTCTTTAAAAAAATCCAAAACCTATCGCTACTGGAAGCTGTTAGGTTTATTTGTGCCTTCTCTTCCTTATTATCCATCTTCCTCAACAGAATGTAAGCTCCATGAGAGTTAAAGTTATACTTTAAACCTAGTGCCTCTTCCTACAAACATTGATTTGTTACTTGAAAAGTAATGGAGAAAGTATCCTAAAAGTATCTTCCGAGTAGCTACTAAACAAATATTTGTTGAATGAATCAAAGGATACATTTATCTTTGAGAACAGACTTCTCCTTAATTTTTTAAAAAATCCACTTAACTGCATCTTTTAGCAATGTGAAAATAAAGAGCTTTTGCAATGCAGTCTTTTGAAACAACACATTTTCTGCCAGTCATTGTTACCCATGTCCAAAGGAATGGAAGATTCCTTTTCCACTAGAAAAACATTCCCCCACCTAGTGGAAAAGTACTTGACTCCAGAATGCACTGACTAGAGGGATTTGGAAGGATCTATAATAGGCTGTCTATGAAGAGTCCATGTAAGAATGACTCATCTTATAAGAGTTGTCATTGAAGACAAATCTGTGAGGGTGTAGGTGCATGGATCAGCATAAATCAGCCAGTAGCCCATCTGGGAATTGTGTCTGCTTGTATACATCAATACCTTCTTTAGGAGGCTTGGTTTCAAAGGATATTTTACAGACAACAGTATTAATCCCTAGAATTAGCACAGAGGAAGAGATGAAAGGAGTCCCATTACTTTTGCAACCTAGGTGCCCCACGCAGCCTCTCTGACTTGTTTTCACTTTCCACTGAACTCTTGTCCTTGAAGAAAAGCTAATTAGAAGTTAGAAAGAGGTTAAAGTTCCCCCAAAGACAGAATTTCAGAGAAGTGGGAAACATTTTTCAAGCTTGGCAGTAAGAAATGGTTTTGATAGCCATTAAGGTGACCTCATGTTCACCTTCAAGCAAGATTTTGAGAAAACTGGGGTGAGCCTCAATCTATTTTTACTCAATGAACTGAAAGATAAAGGGAAAGAATGTAGACATTCTGTTGCCTGTCCTGGGTAAATCAATAAGGAAACTGCTCTTTTTTTGAAGACTTATATGGGCTTAATGATCCTCAGATCCTGAGTTCAGAATTTAAAATATATATGTAAATAATTGTATAGGCCACTCCGAAGTACTAGTTGCAAATAAAAGATTCAGTGAAAATGCATGTGGAATGCTGACTATAAATTATCGCACATGTTATCATCTAGTCAAATATTTATCTTTTCTGGGGACTATATGCCCATGGGGATTGATAATGAGATATTGAGCCTTTTGCCATTAATATTCTGTCTCAAATTGAGCCCAGCTTTACAGAGGAAAAAAAAATTGTTGTCATCTCAGTTTTTGCCGCCTGCTCTTTGTAAAGAGGCAGGAGGATACTGTCAGAATTGGCTCTAGGGAAAATTGCAAAGTGAAGGTTGGCATTCACTCTTCCTTTTTCCTGTTTTCACCCTCACCCTAAGTCTCTCATTTCCTTAGGGTCTTCCTGTTATCCTCCCACCTTCCTGAGGGTTTGCAGTATACTGTCCCAATGAGGCAGCCCCCTTTGCTGGGACCTCTACCTTTCTCTGCTCTGTTTGTTACTGCACTGTGGTCCTCAAGCCTTAGAAATGAAGTTGCCCTCAGAGAGTTAAACTCTAAATGAATTCCTAATGGATCAGAGCAGAGATTAGCAAGTGCCTTAAAGCAGTCAAGTGGCTCCCCAGGCAATAAGAATGGACATTAACCAGATCAAAGATACAATATGTACCTAACAAAGAAAGGGCAGGGGAGGATTTGGTCAGCCAAGGAGGTAAAAATCACACATCAGAGACAAGGCTAGCAGCGTTCATCTAAGCACTGAGCAAAGATGGACACCCTTCTGTCTTCTTCTTGTAGTCCTGGGATGCTACCAAATGTCCAAGTTGTAAAACTCCCATTCCCTGACCTCCAGCTTCTTCCATTCTCTCCAAGCAACTGTCTGATAATTTGATGTCCATGTAGCTTGCCTACATGGGAAAAAAATGCAGTGATCAAGCCAACACAAACATTTTGCATGTCTAATAATTATTTTTCATATTGAAAATTTGCAAGTACCCTGATTATATGACAGTGTGAGATGAGCTATACAGATCCTTCACCTCTAGGACTCAATGAAGTTTCTGAGACTAGGCTAGTATAGAAGGAATGCCCAAATGGGGCCAATCCACTGTGGTCCACTGTGGGTTGTGTGTAGGGAAACTGTAGAGATGTCACGGGGTCTGTAATGAAAAGAAATGTAAATTTCTTACCATTATGGGTTGAATTGCATCCCCCCCAATATATACGTTAAAGCCTTAGCCTCCCAGTACTACAAAATGTGACCTTATTTGGAAATAGAATAATTGCAGAAGTAATTAGTTAAGCGAAAATGAAGTCATACTGAAAAAGGGTGGGCTCTTAATGCAATATAACTGGTGTTTTTACAAGGAGAGAGAATTTTGGACACAGACACAGAGGGAAGACTGCCATGTGAAGTTGGAGGCCAGGCTGAATGATGTTGCCTCCAGCCAAAGAATACCTGGGCTACCAGAAGCTAGAAGAGGCAATGACAACTTCTCCCTTAGACACTTCGGAGGGAGTGTGGTCTTTCCAACACCTTGATTTTGGGCATCTAACCACCAGAACAAATTTCTGTTGTGTAAAGCCACCCAATTTATGGTAATTTGTTATGGTGACCCTAGGAAATGAATACACAAACATAAGAAGAGAAGGCACTTGGTGGCCTCACAAGCCTGCACTGTATGAAGTGAAGTGTGGCAGGAGAAAACAGTCTGTCAGACCTAGGGCTTAGTTCCAAGGGGAAGGGGAAGGATAAGAGGATTTGAGATGGAGAAATTGGTGAAGTCCTGCTTAGTTTGTTTGGGCTGCTATCACAAAATACCTTAGGCTGGGTAAATTATAAACCACAGACATTTACTGCTCACCATTCTGAAGGCTGGGAAGTCCAAGATCAAGGTGCTAGCAGATTCAGTATCTGGTAATCCCATTCATAAGAACTCTGCCCTCATGACCTAATTATCTCCCAAAGGCTCCACCTCTTAATACCATCACCTTGGGGGTTCAGTTTCAGCATATGAATTTTGGGGCAACATAAACATTCAGACCATAGTAAGTCCCCTCTCAGAAATAAAGTCTCAAGGCACAGAACCCATTTGGGCCTCTGTTTAGCATGACTGAATAAAATAAAGGAAACAGGAATTAGAATTTTAAAAGTTTTTATTATCTTTCTGACTGGGCATGGTGGCTCATCCTGTAATCCCAGCACTTTGGGAGGTCAAGGCAGTGGATCACCTGAGGTCAGCAGTTCAAGACCAGCCTGGCCAACATGGCAAAACCCCATCTCTACCAAAAATATGAAAATTAGCCAGGAGTGGGGGCATGTGCCTGTAATCCCAGCTACTTGGGAGGCCGAGGCAGGAGAATCACTTGAATCCAGGAGGTGGAGGTTGCAGTGAGCCAAGATCGCGCCACTACACTCCAGCCTGGGCAACAAGAGCAAAACTCCATCTCATAAATAAATAAATAAAATAAAAGTTTTTATTATCTTTCTGTTTTCCTTTTGTGATTCAGCGAAATCCTGAAAAGTAATGTAGGTAGCAAGAAAGAGGAGTCAAGAGGGGCTGTGGTCTTGAGTTACATAACTGGGAAGATGATTGCACCCCATAGCCTAGTTTTGGGGAGAAGATTCCCAAAGAAGAGAGATCATGGACATAGGAAGAGAAAACTGGGTGTTGGTCCCATAGTTTCCCCTTGGCCAGCTTCCTTAGAGGGGGATCCTGGGAAACTGCTTGAGGGGATCCTCAAGCCACTTCAGTGGCCTCCTGAGCAATCTTTTCTTCACTTCCCAAGTCTTACTCATGTCTGTAAATTATATAACTACTCCCTCCATTTCTCAAGCCAGAAACCTAGGAGTCATCCTCGATTCCTCCCTTTTCTTCACTCTCTCATCCCTCATATCAGGGAATCCCACAGAGCTTACCTCCAAATAAATGTCCTTTACTCACCATCTCCACAATCCCACTTTAGTCCAATTTTGTACCATCACTTGCCTGGAGCCCACCACAACCTTCTAATTGGTCTTCTCACTTCCACTCTTGCTCCTTTAATTGTTTCTTCACTCAACAGCAAAAGAGATCTTTTTAAAACAATAATCTGGTAACTGCCCAGCTTAAAACCATCCATTTCAATGAAAATAAAACCCTAACTTCTTAGAATGGCTTACAAAGCATTTTACTATTGAATCCTGCCTCTCTCTCCACTGTTTCCTCAGTTCTAGCTGCACTGTTCCTTCAGTTTCTCTACCAGAACTCTTCCCACCACAGGGCCTTTGCACATACAGTTTCTTTTGACTGGACTATTCTACCCACAGTAGCATGGCTAGCTATTCCCTGTTCTCAGTTTCAGCTTAAATGTCATGTCAGAGAGGCCTTTCCTGGTGACCACCACTAATATACATGAGTGCATGTCTATTAGTCTTTATCTCAGCACCTCATTTGTTTCTCCAGAGTAAATATTTAACTTGCAATTACTTGATCTCTCTCTCTCATCTCTGTCAATATGTAAGCTCCATAGATGTAGGGACCATGATTGCCTTTTCTACCACTGTCTCCCTGGCATATAGCACAGACCCATAGTAAGTCTCCAATAAATATTGTTCGAATGAGTGAATATTTAGTGTAGCCACAACTGAACAAGCCCCCAGAACCGAAAGTTGGGGGACAGGGAGCAGGATGGGGTGGGAGGATGGTTAGAATGATTTGCTGGGAAAAGGATTTTCTAAAATGCACATGAAGAATAATTTCACTCAGTATGACTATTTGCAATCCAAAATGCAGAAAAAATTATTATCAGTACATGTTTATTGGGGTATTATTTACAATAGCAAAACAGTTAAATGATCTCTTGGCTATAAGTGGAGAAAATGTGTATTTGTGAAGACAATACTAGTCACAATATTAAACTTTTAAAACTTTCAATGAAGAAATGTAGAAGCAAATCTCAGTGTGGTCTTTATCTGTTGTAATTTTGTCATATAAAAGGTCAAGTGTTTTTGCACATGTGCATAGAATTTCCTTTTTTTCCTTTTTTTTTTTTTTTTTTTTTTGAGATAGAATCTTGCTCTGTTGCCCAGGCTGGAGTGCAGTGGTGCAATCTTGGCTCACTGCAACCTCTGCCTCCTGGGTTTGAGTGATTCTCCTGCCTCAGCCTCCCGAGTAGCTGGGATTACAGGTGTGTACCGTCATATCCACCTAATTTTTTGTATTTTTAGTAGAGATGGGGTTCCACCGTGTTAGCCAGGATGGTCTCGATCTCCTGATCTTGTGATCTGCCCCCCTTGGCCTCCCAAAGTGCTGGGTTTACATGCGTGAGTCACAGCATGCAGCCAGGGTTTCTTAATCGTTTATTTTTTGTATTTGTTGCTTGAAAGAATGACAAATGTATCTTTGGTTAACAACTGTATCATACTTTTTTTTTTTTTTTTTTTTTTAGACAGAGTCTTGCTTTGTCACCCAGGCTGGAGTGCAGTGGTGCCGTCTCAGCTTACTGCAATTTCTGGCTCCTGGGTTCAAGTGATTCTCATGCCCCAGCCTCCGAAGTAGCTGAGATTACAGGCACGTGCCACTATGCCTGTCTAATTTTTATATGTATTTTTTAATAGAGACGGAGTTTCACCATGTTGGCCAGGCTGGTCTCCTGACCTCAAGTGATCCGCCTGCCTTGGCCTCCCAAAGTGCTGAAATTACAGGTGTGAACCACTGCGCCCAGCCAATAGTATCGTACATTAATCCTGCTGAAACCTAAAGAGTAGACACATCTTTCATACACACACACACACACACACACACACACACACACACACACACACACACACACACTCTACAAGTGGATTCAGAAGTTTTCAGAAGGATAATAGTGGCCCAAAGGCATCGCAACTGCCTTGTAGAGGGAGAACCTACTGGTTCTTCCTAAGATGGCCTAAGCAGTAGAGTTAAAGTGTGGTCCCCAGATCAACAGAAACAGCGAATTCTCAGACCTACTGAATTAGAAACTCTGGGGGTGCAGGCCAGCAGTCTGGGTCTAAACACTCCTTCTGAGTCATTCTGATGCACGCTAAGGTTTGAGAACCACTGGCTAAAGCAACATTCTGATGACCAGATCTAGGTTTGCTGAGATCTGCCAAAGGAAGGAAGTTCAGTTTCTACTCTCCGTGAGCAGGGACAAAGCCAGTTTCCTGAGGATCTTCTGTAAGCAGAAGGGCTCACGCATCCTTCTCTACCTTGAGCAAGCCTCGGATCCTGCCAGGAGTGGTGAGACTTACACCCCTTAAGCTCCTATATTTGGCCAGGGCTCCTCCTCTTTTTCCCCGCTGGCTCTTAGGAGGATGGGATTCAACAGCGAAGCCTGCTGGTGTTTTAACCTGACTCTGTCACTCCGTGTCTGTGAGTAAAAGGCCGCTTATCTAATGGGAGAAAGCTGCTTTTAGTGCCTTCTCTGGAACTACTATAGAAGACTTATTTTTAACCCAGAGTAATACACTCCTTACACCTGTCCTTGAATAAGATGGAATGAAACCAGATCTAGAGTTCCCCAAAGCTAAAACCGAGACTCCAGACATTCCCATTATACATTTTAACAAAGGAGGGGACAGAGGCCCAGAGAGTGGCTGTCTCTGAGGTTACACAGTTTGTGAGGGACGAACTTCAGATTAGCCCCCAGATTAGCCCCAAAGTACTTCTAATTCAGTACTTTGGTGTCTGTACTTTATTCAGCGTCCTTTCTACTTCCTACTCAACAGCTCAGGGCTTTACTCCACATCTATGCGGTAGGGCCTGGGGATTTGGGCTGCTATGAATACTTACGCAGTTCTGTACTGAAGAAGTCAAGAATATGCCGCCCCAAAATACACCGCTCTGGGCTAATGACTATTTTGAGTTAAAGACGCTTTTACAAAAGCAGCAGGTGCAAGAAGATCACTCTGACCTTCATTCTGTTTCTTAGAAGCAGAGCACAAAAATCCCATGTGAAAGATGTCCGCCCTGTACCAAAAAGAATAACATTCTTATCATCAAGGACAGGAAGTTGAAGCTGAGGGAAATTGGTACAAACCAACCTTGTCAAACGAACCCTTATCTGCCTCATCACTTCTCTAGCCAATTAACTACCCGCACTCAAGCCCCTTTACCTTCTCACGTTTCACGACTTACCATTCTTTGTGCAATTCAGTATGTGATTGACTCTCTCAAGTGCTTCTTTGGGTCTTCATTTTTGTATGAGGGCTCCTGTGCCACGTAAAACTTCTATTGAATAACTTCGTATGGTTTTCTCCTGTTAATCTATGTTAGGTCAATTTAATCCTCAGGCCCAGCTGGGAAACCACAAAAAAGGAGGTGGAATTTTGCCTCCCCTACAATACTGATCAAAGAGCTCATGATGAAGAGAGGGGAGTAAGGGTAGGGCACAACCTGAGCCAAACCCCGACCTCTGCACTGGGGCTGCATCTGTCAGAAGAGAGGCCCTTTTACAAATGCAGATGCCTGGGTCACACTTTAGACTAATGAAATCAAAAGCTCTAAGAAAGGGGATTGCCATTAATACATATATGTGTGTGTGTGTGTGTGTGTGTGTGTATACATCTGTATATATATACACACATATTTTGTTTGTTTGTTTGTTTTGTTTTTCGTTTTGAGACAGACCAGGCTGGAGTGCAGTGGCACAACCTTGGCTCACATCCACCTCCCTGATTCAAGATATTCTCCTGCCTCAGTCTCCCAAGTAGCTGGAATTATAGGCATGCCACCATGCCTGGCTAATTTTTTTTTTTTTTTTTTTTTTTTTGAGACAGAATCTCAGTCTGTCACCCAGGCTGGATGCAATGACATGATCTCGGCTCACTGCAACCTCCACCTCCCAGGTTCAAGCAATTCTCCCTGCCTCAGTCTCCCAAGTAGCTATGATTACAGGCACCTGCCACCATGCCTGGCTAATTTTTTGTGTGTGTTTTTAGTAGAGACACGATTTCACCATGTTGGCCAGGCTGGTCTCGAACTCCTGACCTCAGGTGATCTGCCCGCCTCAGCCTCCCAAAGTGCTGATTACAGGCATGAGCCACAGCACCCAGCCAATATAATATTTTTTGAGACAGGTTTTGCTATGTTGCCTAGGCTACAGTGCAGTGGCAGTTCACAGGTGTGATTATAGTACACTACAGCCTTGAACTCCTGTCCTCAAGCTATCCTCCTGCCTCAGCCTCCTGAGTAGCTGGGACTACAGGCATGCACCACTGGGCCTGGCTCATTAACATTTAGTTTTAGAAGCTTATCAGGTGATTCTAATGTTCACCCAGAGTTGAGAATCACTGTTCGAAATTATTCCCAAGATTCCTTTACCATACTGTTACTTAAGTGTCCAATCCTAACCTTGTTATCAAAAGCAAGAGACTATAGATTTACTCAATAATTCAGGCTAATATAATCCAGTCATCTCCACAAAAAAACACTAGTTGATGAAGTTAAATACTTTCTCCAACTCTGAGCCAGAAATTCAATACTGCATTTCAAACGATCTTAAAAAAAAAAAAAAAAAATCTGTTTTAAGGAGAAAGACTATTTCTATTTCCATCCTTAAAGTATGATTACTAAAAACTGAAAAACTCGGTTCTCATTTTGCAAAGCAGTGAGATATCTGGGTAGGTGGGAGTCATCTTCTCCTCCTGGCTTTTCAGCCTTGGCCCTCAAATGAGGGACTTCCAGGCTCTCGGAGGTGTTAGGTAGAGGCTCCTGCCTTCCTTCTTTTGCAGGCTTTTTCCTGTGGTGGGACTTATAGAGGTACATTGAGCCACTGGCTTACATCTTTTCTTAGCTTGGCTGTTCCCAGGACACAAACATCCTTTATTTCTTCAGGTGACAGGTACAAGGGCAAACCCTACCCCTGCAGACAGCTGGTCCTCAGGCATATCTATCTAGGAGAACTCAGAAAAGAGAAAGAGGAAGCCTGACTTCGTCATAGACTCAAGCCCTTTATTCCAGTCCAGCTTTACTAGCAATAAATCTAATATTTTGACCTCCATTTGACTTTGGACCTATTTCTCACCTGATTCAGAATGAGCCCCCCTTAAACCCTAACAGTTAAGTCAATCCACATGACCAAAATGACCGGCTTGACTGTCTTATTTGTTGTGATCCCACTAAAGCCCAAACTGCAAAACATTCACTGCAACTTTATTACCCTAGCTTTCAGTCAATCTAATAGGTTTTGGCTGAGAGAAATAAGGGCTGGATTAACAGAGGCTTGGTCATCCTGATTGTACTCCTGTGTTGAACTGAGGCTAATTAATTCAGTAGAATGCTTCTTTTGTAATGTTTTGTAATGATTCTGGACTAAACACATGAACACAGCTTGAATTGGTTTATAGCTCCCGTGAATTGACAGAAATTAGTTTGTTGTTCTTTTGGTATAGGGTAGTTAGAATTGGTAGAGTCAGGATTACCTAGAAGTCTTCATAAAACTTTACAGTCTGACTTTTATTATTATTCTTGCTCTACTGGAAAGAAATGGTTTATTTATTCTTAGAAAAGAGATGGGATGCAAAAGTTCTAGTTTTTTGACTACGACAACTAATTTAACCTTTTATTGTAGTGAGCTGTTTCCACCTATAAAAGAAACTAACTGAGTAATTTTGTAATCATTGCTACCATGGGACTTATTTATCTATTACTAAATAGCTGCAAAACTAGTAGAATATTAATGAAAATTTTTGCCAAAAATCCATAAGATAAGAATTTAAAAATTTATAATAAGCGTAGATGATCTAGATACATAAATATATGTACCTAAAATTAAAGACATTGCTTTGATTCTAGAAGCTGCAAATTAACATTTAAAATAATGATTCATCTTTCTTAAGAAACTGATGTGCTTATAGTGCTTCTTAACAATAACCTCAAGTTTGAATCTTATGATGAAGCTAAATTTCTCAAGTTTTAAATTCTGAGGACTATACTCAGAAGAAAATCGGATGTTTTCAGCCACAAAAATTGATTAAAAGAAATTTCTGGGAAGAGAATATATTGATAGAAATTATGTAGTCAAAGACTTAGATAAATTTATGGGCAAAAGACTTTTTAGTGTCCTCAGCCTACATGATTAATAATTCAAAGCCAAATTTAGGAGCACTCCACCCAGAAGGAATTACATTATCCAATTTCTGTTATGTTATCCTGAAGTGTAAGCAGCAAGCTCATTAAACATGAATGAGGTAATCAGACAAATTCTATGACTATGCGTGAGCTTCTCATTAATGTTTTACTAGACAGCATTAAGAAAGACTAAATAGACTGCAGTAGATCTAGAAGTAATAAATGGACTTCAAAAGCAAAGCAACTTAATGACCTTCCGGTAAACAGAAAGACTTGAAAGAGAAAGGATGAAGGATTTTAGAAACCTATCAGCTACACTTTTTGGCTGCATCTACAATGGAAAAGTGAAATGGAGTGTGATCAATTACCTGCTTAATTTGACAAATCAACAGGCCTGGTTTAAATATTACTTTGAAGCCTGAAATAACATATTGGGCTGTTATTGGCAGCTTATAGTTCTTAATTCTCCCTTCACTAAGTACTGTTTGACTAGGGCACAGTTTCTCAGCAGTAACAGTGCTGGTGTTTTGGCCTGGGTAATTCTGTTCAGGGGGCTGTCCTATGCATTGCAGGGTGTTAAGCAGCATCCCTGGCTTCTACTCACTAGATGCCAGTAACATCGCCCAGCTGTGACTATCAAAATGTCTCCATACATTGCCAAATGTCCCCTGACATTTATACCTGAGCCTGGTGAAACGAGTCACACGTGTTACAGAGGCAGAGAATTCCAAGAGTACAAATATCCCATTTCCAATCAGAGTGGGAGGCTGTACAAATCATTAAATGAAGGGATTAACTTGCAATTATTTGGTCAATTTGTACTTCACAGACAATTAAACTAGTTAATTCAGATCAAATTTTTTTCTTTGGGATTTGACTTATCAGGATTGGCATCTAAATTAATTCAATTAGTGGACTTACTGCTAGGCATATTTTTAAGTTTGACTTGAGGTTTCAAGCTCAGAAATATCTCAAATGCAATGATCAGGGCTCAGAAACAGATGGAGCTACCTCATCAGCATGATTGTATTTGGGGGCTTTGTTACTATGAGCACACACAAATATACACACACACATTCCTCTAAGAATTCTTTCCATTGGTTTCTGGTTATCTGGTTTTTGCTCTGGTATCTACCCCCCTTCTTCCCTTTGCGTAAAAGTCGTTCCAGCTTGACTTACCAGATAGCTTGATAATTAAGGGTTTGCTTCAGAGCTAGATAAAATTGTGCTTGAATTCTGACTCCAGGATTAATCAGTCCTTCATCATGTTAACAATAATAATTTAAAAAATCAGTCATAATAGTACTTCCAAGGTTGTGAGAATTATACGAACCGGTTAGGAGGTGTCAGGTTCACAACTACGCCAAATGTCATGCGGAGCTGAGCCGAGCCATGCCCAAGAGCGCCTGTACAGCACAAGCAAGGCAGTTATACCTTTTGAAAAAATAGTGGCTCCAAGTCAAATATGTGCTTACACAAACAGGTTATATAACAAGTGGAGGTGTGCACCTGCGCACCAATCCCTCTGAGTCATGCAGGCCTGAATGTCTGCCTTGGCCTATTCCTTGACTAAAGCATGCCATGTACTTTACAGGAGGTTAGTGCTTCTGTCAATAACAGAGACGGATCGACAATACCAATAAAGGTAAGGGTTAATATCTCATGTAAAATTCTCGATGGAGGGAGCCCTGAGCTAGGAACTGGGGCCCTTCCCATATTCCAGCTCTGTAATTTTTAGTGAGTGGTTCTCATCCTCAGGATTAATAGACAGCTGTTGGACTTCCAGACGTGATTTCCTCATTTCCAGCAGGAAGAAGGGAAAGCCAAAGAGCATACGGCCTTTTTCTAAAGCCCCAAATGATGACGTCTTCTCATTGACCACAGGTGTGAGAAAGGTAGGCAATGCAGTGTTTAAGGCAGATACAGCTGCCTCCGATAACTTAGCAGTTTTGTTATTTAGAAAGAATGAATATTGGATAGATGCTGGTAGTTTTTGTCACTTTGAAACTCCTTCCCAGTTTCCATTGGATCCTAAGTATCCAAGAATCTACTTGACTTTAAGAAAATAAGGACAGCCTGGATTCCACAATAATTGCCATCTTTCCTGATGACTTCTTCAACTATATGCCCTGTTGCTGGGCACCAGTGCTTTGGGCGGGCTTCAAAAATCCTGCCACAGAAACTCACATGGGCCAGAGGCTGCTCTCCAGGCCCCAGTGCTGGGGGTACAATCTCCATACAGGCATATCAGACAACTAGTCAGCGCCAAACAGCTGGGTGGGAACGCACCTCACACACTGTACTTGCCACCATGTTTTACTCCCCTACTCAGTCCCAGGGAATTTAACTCTGCCATGCAAGGTTCTCTTGTCTCTCCCTCAACTCCCAGAAACACCCTGGGTCTTAGGTTTTGAAACCTTAGGTTTTAAACCTCTATGGGCCTAGGGTTTGAGAACTTAGGTCAAATGATTCTTCTTGTAGCTAAGGAAATTCAAATCTTCAACATACAGAGTCTGGGCTGCTTTATTTGGGGTAAGAGTGGGGAGAACATACAATAAGGCTCACAAACAAGGTTATTATGGAAAAAAGAAAAGACTAATTTTACATTGACCAGTGAAAGTCCTTAGGGGTTTAAAGAGAACATCCAATAAAAATGTATGATCATCTCTGTGGGAAAATGCAAATTATTTGATTATTATTTTAATTTTAAAATAATGGGTACCTTTTTGTCCTTTCCCCCCAATGCCATTGTAATGCTAAAAGTGTGACACTTAATGAGTACTACTGCTGTTCATCAAAAGGTAGCTCCTTTTATTTTTCTACAACTGTAGAAATAGAAATCTGCACCTGTGAATTAATGTTTAATGATTCATTCATTGTCTGCTGTCAGGCTTGTGTCTTGCCCTTTTGAAAGAAAATACTATTTAAGTAATGAGTGAAGTATCATGGAATTTCCTAAGTATGTACAACTCAGGAGAACAGTTGTAAATCACTGCGTTTTGTAAAACAGTATGTGTGGCAAACAGGAACTTTTATGGATTCAATAGCTCATCCTCCCCACTTTCCTGCCTACCTCTTTTCTTTCTTGGTAACTGAGCCCTGGTTTTGTTCAAGTATTTAGCTTCCCACATAGGGAACCCCGCGAGGGAATTGTTGATAAGTTAGTCTAAACCAATTGTTGTAATCTATTACTTTTGCTAATGATTGGTTTAAGTGTGTGCATGTGATGCTCAATGAGTCTGGTGGGAGAAATTCAGGGAAGGTTTCTTCCTGGAAGGAACACACATCAGAACTTGTGCCTTCCCATGTTTGGATGTTGTAATGTGAGGGCATCCTACACCCATTATGGTCTTTCTTTTGACCACAAAGAAATATATTGTTGGTATATTATGACTGGCATGACGGAAAGATGGTAGGTACCTGAACCTTGATAACATTTGTTGAGCTGCTGCACTAATCCTGAACCACCCTTAGTTTGTAGGATAAAAGGTACTGAGTAAGCTTTTTTTTTTTTTTTTTTTTTTTTTTTTTGAGACGGAGTCTCGCTCTGTCGCCCAGGCTGGAGTGCAGTGGCGCGATCTCGCTTACTGCAAGCTCCGCCTCCAGGGTTCACTTCATTCTCCTGCCTCAGCCTCCCGAGTAGCTGGGACTACAGGCGCCCGCCGCCACACCCGGCTAGTTTTTTGTATTTTCAGTAGAGACGGGGTTTCGCCGTGTTAGCCAAGATGGTCTCTATCTCCTGACCTCATGATCCGCCCACCTCGGCCTCCCAAAGTGCTGGGATTACAGGCGTGAGCCACCGCGCCCGGCCGCCATTTATTCTTGGGTATTCTGTTGTTTGCAGCCAATGCATTTTAACTGTTAAATAAAATAATTTGCTGTGGAAGAAGAGACTGCTACTTGCCTGTACAGTATCTGCTGTCCTCTTTTATCTTGATTATATTCTTGGTAGCGCTGACCACATTTTTCTAGCTTCCCTTGGAACTACAGCTCAGTTGAGATGTAAACAGAAATTGATGGATGTGGGTTAGGGGATATTGCTTCGTACAGCTCACTAACTCAGCCAAGGTGCTCTCTCTCTTGTCCTTCTCTCTTTCTCTCTTTCCTCCTATTTCCTGTATGAACAATATGGAGGTATCGGGTAGCACTCCTGCTGCCATATTTGTACATAACTTTAAGAATAGAAGCCACACGTGAAATAAGGTAGAGTAAGAAGAAATAAGGAGCTTGAGCCTCTGGTTGACCATGGAATCACTATGCCAGCACTGGACTACGTATTTCTGGACGTTTTCCTTTTTAAGTCACTATTATTTGGGTTTACTGATACATGCAACCAAATCTAATCCTGACTTGACTGTTGCAGCTGCTGAATGGCATTTAAAGTGATCCTTTTTGAAGGAAATTAATATGGAAACAGAAGTCTTATTTCTTAGAAGATTTATTTTTTTAATTTAAAAATTGCCATTTAGTTATTTTGAAACAGCAAAGAGCTACTCAAATTGTATTTGATATCTCTATTTTTTCCATAATTACCCTAAGATATTATATCTTTTGAAGCTGATTGAAAAAGCAAGGAATAGAAGTCACTATATTTCCTGTTAC
Organism: Macaca mulatta; assembly: GCF_049350105.2. Taxonomy (NCBI): domain Eukaryota; kingdom Metazoa; phylum Chordata; class Mammalia; order Primates; family Cercopithecidae; genus Macaca; species Macaca mulatta. The sequence continues at coordinate 127,054,323 of NC_133414.1, forward strand.
TATGTTTACAGGCATGCCCAAAAAAGGAGTCCAAAACTGGGTCACCAAATTCATTCCATCTCCATATAGTTATTGAGCACATAAAACATTAGAGGCACTATGTTAGGCACTGTGTGTGTGTGTGTGTGTGTGTGTGTGTGTGTGTGTGTGTGTTCGAGAGATAGGGAGAAAGATCTAGGTCCTACTTTCAAAGAACAAAATTAGTTTAGCTGGCAGAAAATAATACAAAAAGATACAGCCAATTTTTTACAAACACCAAAATAAAAAATACAAGAATTGCCTAAAGAATTGAAGGAAATAAGCGAGAATGTTGAGTTCTATATCTTATATGGTTTTTATTTCTTTTTTGTATTTTTTCAGACTTCCTATAAAGAACATACAGTCTTTAGTAAGAAAGAAAAAAATTTTGGCCAGGCGTGGTGGCTCACACCTGTAATCCCAGCACTTTGGGAGGCTGAGGCAGGCAGATTACAATGTCAGGAGTTTGAGATCAGCCTGGTCATCATGGTAAAACCCCGTCTCTACTAAATATACAAAAATTAGCCAGGTGTGGTGGTGCGTGCCTGTAATCCTAGCCACTTGGGAGGCTGAAGTAGGAGAATTGCTTGAACCCCGGAGGCAGATGTTGCATGAGCCGAGATTGTGCCACTGCACTCCAGCCTTGGTGACGAGCAAGACTCCATCTCAAAAAAAGAAAAGAAAAAAACTTTATAAAATATTTTTATTGCTCAAAAAATGTAGTTGTTACAAGTAAGGAATTTGGAGCCAAGCTCCTCCACCCATTATGTCTGGGGAATCCTCAGCTTTCCGTGGTTCTCTCCCATAGCTACTTAAAATTCTTCATTTGATCATAGTGAGTTTAGTTGCAGGTTTTGGACCTATTAAAATGCAGAATCTAATGGAAGATAAGTATAATAATTCTTCATCAGAAATGCTCATGAGCTTTTTAAAAACCAAAATTCCTGGTTCTCACTCCCGGTGACTCAGGTTCCTTGTCTGGCATAGGGCCAGACCATGTGAATCTTTACTCCTCATGTGATTCTGATGTGCACCCTGGGTTGAGAACCCCAACCCAGGTTAAGTTTAGGTTGTTATCAGTTAATTGAATGTTAGTATACACAAGGATCCAAAGAAAAGTGTGATGGTGGTGAGGGGATGTAAAAAGACAGTAGCACATGAAATTGAAGAGATGTGAGACAGTCAGTCGTAGAGAGAAGCACAAAAGCTTGCAACTTCACCATTCTCCCAGGGCCTTGCCTGCAGAGATTATAAAGGAATAAGATGTATGAAAATATAAATATACCTTTTGACCAGGCACGATGGCTCATGCCTGTAATCCTAGCACTTTGAGAAGCTGAGGCAGGTGGATCACCTGAGGTCAGGAGTTCAAGACCAGCCTGGCCAACATGGTGAAACTCTGTCTCTACTAAAAATACAAAAAATTAGCCAGGGGTGGTGGCATGTGCCTATAATCCCAGCTACTCGGGAAGCTGAGGCAGGAGAATTGCTTGAACCCAGGAGACAGAGGTTGCAGTGAGCCAAGACTGCGCCACTCCACTCCAGCTTGGGCAACAAGAGTGAAACTCCATCTCAAAAAAATACATATATACCTTTTAGGGTATTTCAGCTTATTGAGGCAATGAAACTACCACGTCTAGGTCTCAGAGAGGTAAAACACAATGAAGAAAAAGAGAGAAAGGGTTTGAATCACCTGATGAACAATGTAAAATCATCTTGAATTTGTCTCCTTTTTGAAAGCTAATTTAGGACCAAAAGTCATGAGAGGGTCACTGTGGGTATATCCAGAGGGTAGGATCTGGGTGTCTCCAGATATCATTAAAAATTGAGACTATAACTAACAATAATTTATTGTATATTTTATTCAAAAACGTGTTGAATTATCACATGGTGGCCCCTAAATATGTAAAATTATTGTGTGTAAATTTAAAAAATAATAAAAGCCAAAAAGAAAAGGAAAAAGCAAACAAAGAAAAGCTGTGCTAAAAAACAATGAGAGATGGTGTTAAATACAGGGTACCGCTTCCTTATGCTATTTAAGGGACATACCTGGGGGCCATCGCAGTTTCAATACAGAGCCACATTCTGTGCCATGGTTTTAATAAACAATTCCCACTACAAATGGTGTGTATATATGTCAGGATAGGTCATAGTCTCCATCTTCGTTTCTCACTGACAAAGGAAGGTAACTATACAAATCATTTTCTCTTTTATATCTTGCTAAAACAAAAGAAGATCTATCATGGGCCCTAAATAATCAGTGGTTTCTATTGATAATTTTTTGAAAGCTCTTAAAGCTCTACATTCCATTGTGTCCTAGTAATTTCTTCCTCAATTCTTAATAAGAGTATTACTACTTGAAAAATGAGCATATTTTTATTGCAAGAGGAATGATAATAAATCTTATAATTTTAAACCAGGAATCAAAGCCCCTCTGAGTTAGGAGGAAATCAAAGGACTGTAAAATGTATTTCATTCGTTTTCCCCGGGCGGTCTGATTCTTCTAATGTCAGACTCTGCCTGCTATCTTTTCATAATGGGCTGAACTATGCAGATATTCAAGATGAGACATTACATTTGTACGTTACTAATTATACACATAGAATTCTGATGCTTACAAACATTTAATGCATCGAAGGGGAAAAGGACCTTATTACGTACTTTTGAGTTTGTGTCAGCTTCTAGGACTTAACATCCTCTTGGATTTAGTTTAGAAAGCTTTAGCTAACTGAAGAAGTAAATTTAAAAAAAATCAGAGTTAAAGAATGCTGAGGAATTTTCTAAATCCAACGTGATGAAACTTAGAATTCCTTGTGGGAATGGAGACTGATTCCCTAGTGTCCTGGTGAGCCTACATATTTTCCTTTACGCATCCCTAGAAACAAAAGAGAATTACCTCACAGAAAAATGGTCATTTTCAATTCTATCCAGAGAAGTAATTACCATATTAAGTATTTGTACAGCACAGAGCATTGTATTATTGCTGTTACGTGGATATTTTACTTTATTCTCAGTAAAAACGAAAATCTTTTCCTTGATAGAAGCACCAAATTAAGTATTTTTGAAAAATCACAGAAAAGCAGGGTTTTTTTTGTAAGTACAAGAAAGAGCTTTGTGTTACAGACTCCTACAGAATATTGAAAATGGTCAAATGTGATTTTTTGGAGGAAAACAAAATGTACTTTCTCCAGTGGCAATTCTTCCCACAAAAGGAAAGTGAAGAAAAGGCTGTAGTCTTAAAATGAATCATTGAACGCTAATACCCAGTTACAGGTTTTATTGCTGTAATCTCAAAAGGCCAAAGACCAATATCATTTCCTATCACATCTGTAGCCAGGTAACAGCCTTTCAGAAAAGATCATGGTCTGGGAACACAAGCCAAAATAACTGATGTATTCTGCAAAAAGAAATAGTACTCTGCAGTGCCCATCAGCAATCCTGGAGAGGGATAAATAGCCTCACTCAGCCTATGCCACCACTTCTTTTTTTTTTTTTCTTTTTTTGAGATGCAATCTCACTCTGATGCCTAGGCACGATCTCAGCTCACTGCAACATCCGCCTCCTGGCTTCAAGCAATTCTCCTGCCTCAGCCTCCCAAGTAGCTGGGATTATAGGCATGCGCCCCCATGCCCGACTAATTTTCATATTTTTAGTAGAGATGGAGTTTTGCCATGTTGGCCAGGGTGGTCTCAAACTCCTGACCTCAGGTGATCTGCCTGCCTCGGCCTCCCAAAGTGCTGGGATTACAGGTGTGAGCCACCACTTCCGTCTGCAAAGCAAGCTCTGCTACGGTAGGGCACCCTGTATAATGATACCCAGCTAAAGTTACACGTTAGTAATCACTGATAGTCTTTCTTTTTATTTGTTCATTAAAAAACGCTAAGTGTGTCTCTTCTTGAAGAATGAACAATTTTGTAGTTTTCAAGAGCTATCAAGCTATGTAATGTTTTTTCATCTCCAATTAAATAGGTGTGTCCCAGAGTCATGCTACCGCACACTTTGCCTGCCTAGCACTGTGCTGGGTACATTGCTCAGTAAGTACCCCCTGAAGGACAGTTCAATGACTGTGGTGTGGTGGCTAATGCCCAGTGAAGGATAGTGACCTCACTTTGAACCCTCATTGGCAGCTAACCAAGGAATTTATGTCTCACCCGTTCCAATTTCTGCAAGTTATTAATATAATGAAGCACTTTCTGAAACTCGTTAAAGTGAGAAAACCCTTCAATTTTTCTCTGCTGGCATTGCCATTTTCCTCTGCTTCCTTTTTTCTTCTCTTCCTTCTTTTTTTACTACTTCCCTTCCTTTTCCTTTCTCTTTATACTCATAAGCATTTATTGTTGGGCGCTGAGCTAGAAATCAGGGCATATACAAAGAAAAAGATGTGGGTTTTTTTTTTTTTCCCCATAACCTGCCTTAAAAGGATTCCCAGTTTAGTGAGTTGCCATTTATAATAACGATAGTTCTATTTATTGCCTATTCACTTCATTCAAGATACACTTCACACATTGTTGCATTTAATCTTCATAACAGTCTTGAGAGGAAATTGTTATGGCTACCCTATTTTACAGATTAGGGGAAAAAGCTCAGAATGGTTAAGTAACTTGCTAAAGATCACACAGCCAGTAAATAACAGATTAGGAGTCAAACCTAGGTCTGAATCCCAAACCTGTGCTTATTCCACAATATTTCATCCCCAGAAAGGAAAAGATGAGTTCCAAGTTGCCGATATATACCACTGAACTAACAAGGTATCTTTCCTCTTCTGAGACAAAATGTCCTTGAAAAGGTTTGCATCTCAGTTTGATTTCAATGTATCCAAGCATATAAGGATATATAAAGCACAAAGGGCAATGGTTCAGGTCCTGTTACTTAAAGCCTGACCTAGAAACCTGCACCAGTGGGTGAACTATGTCTCAGTCTGTCATGAAATAGATACAGAAATTGAGAATAAATATTTGCGAACTTTTATAGGAATTTAACACAGTATAATAATAATAATAAACGTGGCATCATATTATGAGCTTTTAAATTTTTAATTAATTAATCAATTAATTTTTATTTATTTATTTATAAGGCAGGGTCTCCTTTATCCCTTTGTTTCTCAGGCTTGACTGCAGTCCATACATGATCATAGCTCACTGCAGCCTCAACTTCCCAGGCTCAAGTGATTCTCCTGCCTCAGCCTCCCAAGTAACTGGCACCACAGGCACACACCACCAAACCCAGCTAATTTTTGTATTTTTTGTATAGATGGGATTTCATCATGTTGCCGAGGCAGGTCTCGAGCTCCTGGACTCGAGCAATACACCTGCCTCTGCCTTCCAAAGTGCTGGGATTACAAATGTGAGCCACTACCGTGCCCAGCTTCTTTTTTTTTTTTTTGAGACGGAGTCTCGCTCTGTCGCCCAGGCTGGAGTGCAGTGGCGCGATCTCGGCTCACTGCAAGCTCCGCCTCCCGGGTTCACGCCATTCTCCTGCCTCAGCCTCCCGAGTAGCTGGGACTACAGGCGCCCACAACCGCGCCCGGCTAATTTTTTGTATTTTTAGTAGAGACGGGGTTTCACCGTGGTCTCGATCTCCTGACCTTGTGATCCGCCCGCCTCGGCCTCCTAAAGTGCTGGGATTACAGGCGTGAGCCACCGCGCCCGGCGCTTCTTTTTTTTAAATTTAATATTTTTAGTAGTTCATTTTCATTGTGTTTTATGAAAGCATGAGTGTGCAATAGATTGGGCATTTTTAAAACTTGTCCTTTTCCACAAGTAGTTTGTGAAGCACTAGTTTATATAAATATGTAACATTTAAATAATGTTAATAAATTGCCAATATGATTTTCCAGTGATACCACTAGGAGTCCCAGAATAGATGATTTCCTTTTTCTGGGCCAGCTACTGTTGTTCTTGTGAACTCTAGGAAGCACATTTGCCCCAGAACTTCTTTAGCATGGAACCTGAAACAAAGGCTCTGTTTTCAAGAGGTGTTTGATGAATGTTGAGTGGACCAATCAGGAACCAGTGACCCCTGAGATAAAAATGTTTCCTGAGTGTTAATGTATATTTCTCAGTGAAAAAAGAAATAAATGTGGACACATTGGTGCACCTTCCAGTAATTTTGATCATGAGACTGAGTGACAGACATTGAAGCCAGTTTTGAGTGGTGTAATTTACACACGACATTGACCCAGAGTCGTGTCCTTTACCCTACCACGGTGGAGTATGTCAGGGAATAATACACAGCGATAAGATTATCTCAGGGCTCTTCTCTGGGCAGAATATAGAGGTATAATTTGGTACTTGGAAGAGACGTCCTGGACAATTTGTGTACCCAGGAATCAGAATTGGTTTATTCATGACTTCTAAGGGAAGTCATGCATTTAAGGAGTTACTTATTGCAACTGATGATAAAATGCTGCTGCTGGCAGAAAATGTTATTTTATGAAAGCTTTTAACAGAATTCTTCCCCCAAACCCTGAATGATAATATATTTAAGATTTCAATTGCATGTGTTATTTCCTTATTTTCACAGCCGTGTTCTGTCTGTGAAAACATCTTCTGCCTACAGTGACACCTTAACTGGAGTTGATAGGGTTGATTTTCGGCTGGTTGGTGACAAACATGAAACCATGGAAAAATCTGCAGTTGCGTGGCTGGCCCTGCCCCCAGAGACCAGCAGTGAGAGCACAAGACTGCTCTTTTATCTGTGACTAAAGAAACTAACAGGATGACTCAGAAGCCAGGGGAAAACATGCTCTAGGGAATTCTTCTCTCAGACCCCTAAAATGAGAGGAAGATTAATGGCTGGCAAAGTCACACTGCAGATTATAATTCTCTCCAGCAGGTTATAAAGGGGCACTGACAAACTCTTCAAGGTGGGGGAGATGAAGACAGGCAAAGGCTATATGGCTGCTTTCAAAGCCGTTTATCAGAAAAGAAGATCTCTCTCAGTAAAATGACACCATGTCTAAAAATGCTTGCCTGGCATCCCTATCTGTTATATGCTGGAGTGTGAACTACATGTGTCTTCATTGTAATCAGAAAATAAAATGTATGCCCATGAAATATGTAAATATCAGATATGAACGTGTGTTTAAAACAACAAACTGGCTATAAACTTTGAAATGGATCAAGACTAAAACTTTATATATGAGCTTGCCCTTCTCTTTGATGAATTGTATAGACTGGCAGCTTTGTGGATTCTATAGGTATCCCAGCTTTCTCATAAAATATGGAATCTTTATTATGTAATATAGATAGCAGGATATTAATATTATTCTAAAAACTACATACAAATGATCCTTGACTTGTGATGGGGTTGTGTCCCAGTAAATCCATCATAAATTGAAAAGATCATAAGTCAAAAATGCATTTAATATACCTAATTTACTGAGCACCATAGATTAGCCTAGCCTACCTTAAATGTGCTGAGAACACTTATATTAGCTTAGAGTTGGGCAAAAGCCATCTAACACAAAGTCTATTTCATAATGAAACGTTGACTATCTCACGTAATTTATTGAACACTGTACTAAAATTGAAAAACAGAATGACTGTGTGTATATTTGAAATACAGTTTTTACTGAATGGCTATCGCTTTTGCACCACACCACCTCTTTCTTTCTCTCATACATATGTGTATATATATGGTGGGAGGGGGGGAAGAGAGAGAGGGAGAGAGGGAGGTGGAGGGGGGAGGGGGGGAGAGAGAGAGAGAGTTGTCCCCCCTGGAATAGTTGTTTGTTATCAAAGATAAATTTGTTAGGTGGGATATACCCTTTAGCAGAACAGGATAAAATAAATCAGTTCAGCTATTGACTGAGATGTTATGACCAATCACAAACCAGATATGAACTTTAAGTTCCCATGGTACAGATTAAGAAACAGATCAAACCCCAGCAACACTGAGTTTTGAGTGTGGTCTATAAATGAACTAAGAAAGTATTGTTTTCTTTCCCTTTAGAAACTCTGTAAAGTAGAAGTAAATAAGTAAATTTTATTTCTGAGGCAATAAAGCATCAGGTGTTCATGGTTAATTAGTGCTGTTGAAAAGTAGGAGAGTTATAAAAGAAATCAGAAAATAACATGTATTGTGGATATAAGATGTGAGTGTAGGTCAGAACTTGTTCTTGAGTTTCCTATTATGAAGTTCATAGAATAATAATCTGCAATCCAATGTGAAGAGTAAAAAGTAATTTTAGGGTTTATAATCAAGATTTGCTTTTTAAAATATTTTTCTCTACTTATAGCTAACCATAAAAATCAAGACACTTAGGCAGATATGCCTTGGCTCCAAGGATGAGAACATACTTTTTATTTTCCAACTTGGCCAAAACATTCAGATGTTTTTTAAATTGTGGAATAGATACCAAATCAGATTCGAAGGAACATATCCAAACCTTCTCCAGCCAGCGCCCCCGCCCCCATCAATTTTACATTTAAAAGCCTGTAAAATATTTAAAAAGAAGATCATGATTTTCTAAATTCAATTAAGTAGTAATAGGAAAGGTTGAAGCTTTCAGTTTTGAGATGAAAAACGACAGAGGGTAAAGCCTGCTTCCTTGGTTCGCCTCTAGGCATAGACAATGCTAAATAAAAGGCTTTTCATTCAACCTGGTAATGGGAGACATCCATCACCTCTGTCTCCGAAGCCAGCCTTAAACCCTTCCTCAAGTGGAGAATATTATTAAACGTTTAAAGAAAACTGAAGTCACAGAAGGACATTTCCCCAACCTATGACAGTGTAAATTAATCAAGGAAGACAATTTGTATGTTATCTTCAAAATGTGAATAGAAAATGGTTTTAAATATTCCAAATCCCCAGAGCCTACTTAAAAACATATTGACAGCACTTCCCCAAACTGTTTATAAGAATGCCTCTGTTTGCAGCAGTGCTCAGTATGAAAGTTTTCTCAGGTGTCCATTACTGAGCAAGTGCATAATAAACATTTGTTATGCAAATAAATGTTAAATAACATAAAAATAGTCATAGCTACTGTGTTATTTTGGCAGCATTAAAGACAACATTTGACCAATTCCAGAGTAGTCTGTTCTATTGTATTTGTAATGTATCCAACATATATAATCACCATATTTAATATGCTTATGTTATAAATATTTATATTAATGCAATTTAATAAAAATTCAATATTTGTAATTGTACATATCCATTTAATTTGAGACTTTATTAAATGCCCTGAATGTCCCTGTGTAGCATTCTGTACATTGTAGAGAATCAATTACGCCCCGCGAATGAATGTTCTGAGGGCTCAGGAGTAATTACAGGGATTTCTTTATGGACTAAAAAGGAAAAAATTCTAGTACTCATATTTTTATATATTGTAAAATACCTTCATCCTCCCAGGCCTCTGCATCTTGTCCCCTCATTTCCACCTCTTTGCCCTTTAAAATGTTCACATTTGTCTTACTCCAAACTCCTAGGTTGAGGGCGAGAGGACATGCTGTCTCTTTTTGCTTATTAACGTGAAAATGTGCTGTGTACTTTTGGATGGAGAGGTTGTGTGAGCCAGCGAATGCACTGGCAGGTGGACTAGTTTTTGCTGCCAAATTAGTCAGCTGAGATAGGAACAGTAATTTATTTGAATGGACATGGGTTGACAATGCCATAAAGTACTGGTATAGCTTAATGGAAGAAACTGTCAAGAAAATGTAGGTTGGGCTTGGTGTGATTCGGCAAGCATCAGAATGTCTCCATGTCCACAAGTGTCTGCCCTTCCTAATCCAGGCCACTGTCTTCTGGATTCCTCGGCAAAAGTGCAAATATCCCTAGAGAAGTGACACATCAAATGATTATCAGGTGTTAATATTATGTTGAAATCACTAATATTAATTTTTTTTTTTGAAATGGAGTCTCAACCTGTTGCCCAGGCTGGAGTGCATTGGCACGATCTCGGCTCACTACAACCTCTGCCCTGGGTTCAAGCAATTCCCCTGCCTCAGCCTCCTGAGTATCTGGGATTACAGGTGCCCGCCACCACATCCAGCTAATTTTTTTGTATTTTTAGTAAAGACAGTGTTTCACCATGTTGGCCAGGCTGGTCTTGAACTCCTGACCTCGTGATCCTCACACTTCAGCCTACCAAAGTGCTGGAATTACAGGCGTGAGTCACCATGCCCAGCCAAGACTGCCTCTTTAACAAAAGCAGAGGACAAGGCGTCTTTGAGACAGAGAAAGACCTGGAATATGAACTGTTGCAGAGAGTCAGCCACGTTATGTTATCAGGACCCGATAACCATGCCCTCATTCTAGACATGATGATTCTGTTATTGCTGTCAAGATCACATGAGCTGTTCTGGTGGCCATTTTATATTTACACAAAGGTATATTGCACTCATGTAAGGCTCATTCTAGACTGAAATCCTCAAGACTTTTCATTTAGGTTGATTCTAACCTATATTTTCTTTTTTTTTTTTTGAGACGGAGTCTCGCTCTGTCACCCAGGCTGGAGTGCAGTGGCGCAATCTCGGCTCACTGCAAGCTCCGCCTCCCGGGTTCACGCCATTCTCCTGCCTCAGCCTCCCGAGTAGCTGGAGTCCTACAAGCATGCGCCACCACGACCGGCTAATTTTTTTGTATTTTTAGTAGTGATGGGGTTTCACCATGTTAGCAAGGATGGTCTGGAGCTCCTGACCTCGTGATCCGCCCGCCTCGGCCTCCCAAAATGCTGGGATTACAGGCTTGAGCCACCGCGCCCGGCCGATTCTAACCTATATTTTCTATGACCTGATCTTGAAAATTGTTTTTTAGCATTCACATATGAGGGCCTAATGGTCATCTCTGTAAAAATTCAGTTGCATGTGGCCGGCTGACATATGCTAGGTGCTCAGAATTTACCATTCTGGAAGGTCTTTTTGTTCTCAAATGCGCTTACTCTTTTTTCCTAGCTGCTTGTCAATGGAAAATGATGTACACATACTTTCTATAGCTTCATCCAAGTCAACGATACCTACATTTTTGGTCAGAACAGGGCCCCAGATGCTGCCCTGTTACACAACACCAAAAACTCTTTTGAGTGACATTAATCCATTGAACAGCATGCTTTCCCAGTGGTTATTCCAATTTTTCCTACAATGCCCACATTTCATCATCTTGTTCTTAGGAATATCATTATATACCTTACCAAATAGTTTGCTTAAGTGCCGATAAACCATACCTACTGATTTCCTTCACTTACCAGTCTAATGAACTTATCAAAGAAGGAACTGTGTTGGTATAACATGACTTGTTTAAAAGGAGTTCTGAGGGAAGAACTTTTCCTTTTACATCTAGCACAGAAGCTCAAAACACATTTGCAAAATTCTAAGCTGTATACTGCTAAATCCCCAATGCTTTACACATAGTAGATTCTTGATAAATGTTTGTGGAATTAATAACCCATTCTGGTTTTTTATGACCACAACTTCCTTTCTATACAACTATTCTTTTTTTTTTTTTTTTTTTTTTTGAGACAGAGTTTCACTCTCGTCCCCCAGACCGGAGTGCAATGGTGCGATCATAGCTCACTGAAACCTCTGCCTCCCTGGTTCCAGCAATTCTCCTGCCTCAGTCCCCTGAGCAGCTGGTATTACAGGCACCCGCCACCACGCCTGGCTAATTTTTGTATTTTTAGTAGAGTCAGGGTTTCACCATGCTGGCCAGGCTGGTCTTGAACTCCTGACCTCGTTATCCACCCGCCTGGGTCTCCCAAAGTGCTGCGATTACAGGCACGAGCCACCAGGCCCAGCCTATACAACTATCATATAAGGAACTTATTTTGGAATTTTGCCCAAATTTATTGCTTGTAGTTCACTGAATCTGGCTTCAATTCCTTTTGAAAATTGAAATATTTACCCAATTTGTGTCTTCTGCAATTACTCCAGAGGCAATTCTTCATTTTTCCTCTAAGATCTTTGGCAGTGGGTGTAGTAGGCTTTGAAGGATTTGGAGGAGGCAGGGGTTCCAGTGCCAGCTTCTTTACTGTGCAGTAAAGAGTTAAGGCCGTGTGATGGTTAATATTAAGTGTCAACTTGATTGGATTGATGGATGCAAAGTATCGTTTCTGAGAGTATCTGGGTGTTTCTGGGTGTGGCCAGAAAAGATTAACATTTGAGTCAGTGGACCTGGAGAAGACTCACCCTCAGGAAGACCCACCCACACTGTGGGTGGGCACCACCCCATTGGCTGCCAGCACAGCTACAAAAAGCAGGCAGATGAAGGTAGAAGGAGCCAACTTTCTGAGTCTTCCGGCCTTCATCTTTCTCCCGTGCTGGATGTTTCCTGCCCTCAAACATCAGACTCTACGTTCTTTGGCTTTTGGACTCTTGGACTTACACCAGTTGTTGCCAGGGCCTCTTGGGCCTTTGGCCACAGACTGAAGGCTGCACTGTCAGCTTCCCTACTTTTGACATTTGGGGACTCCAACTGAGCCACTACTGGCTTCCTTGCTCCTCAGCTTGGGCCTATAGTGGGACTTTACTTTGTGACTGTGTGAGTCACTTCTTAATAAACTCCCCTCTATATATACATCTATCCTATTCTGTCCCTCTAGAGAACCCTGATTAATACAGACAGTAAGCTTGGGGTACTCAAGTTTTGCACATTTAAAAGAAATGACTGACCCTTTACCAGCTCCTGGGAGACAACCTCTAAGCCCGTGGAGTATCCCGCCTGATAAAAATGTTTTTGTGTACCTTAGGCCCTGAGCTACTGCTGTATCAGTTTGATTTCTAGGGGACTACAGACTGAGTACCTAAGGTCAGTCATGGAGGCACTGTGTCTACATGACTGATCCCCAATAAAATCTCTGGATGTCAAGGCTCAGGTGAGCTTCCCTAATTAGCAGCACTTCATACGCCTTTGTCACACTTCAGTGCTGGGAGAATTAAGCACTGTGCATATGTCAGTTTAGAGAGAATAACTGGCCTTCATCCCACGTGCTTTGCCTTTTGCTGATTTTAATCTGTGTCCTTTTACTATAAGAAACTATAACCATGAGTATTATAGCTTTTTGAATCCTTGAGTTTTTCTAGTGAAGCCAGCCTGAGATTGGTCTTGGGAACTCCTGACATATCCACTTACTCTATGTTATCAATGTGTCCTTGGTCATATTAACTAATCTCATTTAGTTTCAGTTTCCTCACCTATAAAATGGGGATAATAATAATAACATCTACCTTGTAGTGAAGTTCCAGCACCCAGCCTACACTTTATTTTCTCCACAAGTATAACTTGAGAATTACTGTAGAAATTATAAGAAAATGCTATGTCAGCACACAATGTATGTTTAGCAAAAGTCTGTTTCCCTAAGCAGTTTCTTTTGTAAGTTCTCATATTTCCCCTCTCCCCCAACCCTAAGATATAATTGTTGAGACCAGACGATCTCATCTCAGCTAGTCTAAGGAGGTGTCCTCTTCCAATCTTTTCACCCTTATGGACACCATTCTCTTTTTATTAATTGTTTGCTTTTTCCATTTCCATCCAAAAACTGTTCTCTTTGATGAAGAGTACAGGAAAAGTCAGAGCTTTGCTTGGCATTTGTCTTCCATCACCTTTATCTTACTGGCCTTAAGCAGTAAATCTATCTCTTTTTCTATCTTTTTTAAAAGTTCAGTTTTGTTTTATTCTACTATCTCTGGAATGTTTTCCTATTCTCAGATCAATTGAATGTCAGCTTTTCTGGCCTTACTCCTACATGTTTGTGATGAGTCCTAGTATTAGTTTTTTTTTTTTTAATCTACCCTTCCTTTTTCAAAAAAATAAAAACACATTCTTTGCTTAATTTTAAGATTTATTTTGTTGCTATTATTTTTCTTAATTACAGAAGGAATGTATGGTCAAAATCTAAACATTACAGATATTTGTACCTTAGAAGGTAAAATTTTCTAGATGCCTGTTTCTCAAGATATCATATTTCCTTTAGACTCTTCAGTTCATAGCAGAGTTCTTGTGCAATCAGCCACTGGTTTCTTTAATTACCTTACCATTTTCTTCCCTGTTAGGAGAATTTTCAATTGCATAACAGAAGATATTTTTAAAAGCGTTCCAGCTCTCTCAAATTTCATTATGGAAATCCTGAAAAGATGGAACATGTTCATCCTTTTCTCTGGACTTTAAAACTATGTCTTTCTCAAGTCTACACACAGGTTTGAGCATACTCAGCTTTCTCTCCCTGGTTTTTAGGAATACCTTTTTGTGCTTTTTTTTTTTTCTTTTTTTTTGAGATGGAGTCTTGCTCCATTGCCCAGGCTGGAGTGCAGTGGTGCGATCTCAGCTCACTGCAAGCTCTGCCCCCGGGTTCATGCCATTCTCCTGCCTTAGCCTCTCGAATAGCTGGGACTACTGGTGTCCACCATCATGCCCGGCTAATTTTTTTTTATTTTTAGTACAGACGGGGTTTCACCATGTTCACCAGGATGGTCTCAATCTCCTGACCTTGTGATTCACCCGCCTTGGCCCCCCAAAGTGCTGGGATTACAGGGGTGAGCCACTGCACCCAGCCTGTACTTCATTTTTTAAATGAAGGACTTGGACTATGTGGTCTAAAAGCACTCATCATTGCTACTTTCTCGGATTCTACCATCCACAGAAAGTTGCAGAGGTGAACAACATTTGAACAAGCCTTTGTGAAGACCAGCTTTCCCAGGCATACATGCCTGTGATAGCGATCAGAGAAGTGCCCCAGGAATGCAGCCATGGGGGAGCTAGTGACAAATTTAGAGTCCCTAATTTTTGAATCTTATTAATTAATGAATCTTTGAGGTACATGGGTGGTTGAAGGCAGCATGGAAGCTGGTCTAGAAAGGTGGAGTCTTATTATATGACTTTAGGTGATTTTATTCTCTACCTCTGTTCCATATGTGTAAAATGAGATAATGGAATTTGAAGTCAGGTGTGGTAAGCTACACTTGTGACTTACATCTATTATTTTATGTGTTCAGCACTCCACTTTTCAGGGAACAGGCACTAACTCGCTGTTTCAGTCAGAGTTCTTTCAAGGGACAGAACTAATAGGGTAGACGTATATGAAGGGGAGTTTATTAAGGAGTATTAACTCACAGGATCACAAGGTGAAGTCCCACAACAGGCTGTCTGCTTGGCTGAGAAGCAAGGAAGCCAGTCTGAGTGGCTAACACGGTGAAACCCCGTCTCTACTAAAAAATACAAAAAACTAGCCGGGCGAGGTGGCGGGCACCTATAGTCCCAGCTACTCGGGAGGCTGAGGCAGGAGAATGGCGTGAACCCGGGAGGCAGAGCTTGCAGTGAGCTGAGATCCGGCCACCGCACTCCAGCCTGGGTGACAGAGCGAGACTCCGTCTCAAAAAAAAAAAAAAAAAAAAAAAAAAAAAAAAAAAAACTTCAAAAGCCGACAGTGGAGCCTTCAGTCTGTGGCCGAAGATCTGAGAACCCCTGGAAAACCACTGGTGTAAGCCCAAGAGTCCAAAAGCCAAGGAACATAGAGTGTGATGTTTGAGGGCAGGAGGCATCCAGCACAGGAGAAAGATGAAGGCTGGAAGACTCAGCAAGTCTGCTCTTCCATCTTCTGCCTGCTTTATTCTAGCTGTGGTGGCAGCTGATTAGGTGGGGCCCACCCAGATGGAGGGTGGGTCAGTTTCTCCCAGCCCACTGACTCAAATGTTAATCTCCTTTGGCAACACCCAGGAGCGATACTTTGCATCCTTCAATCCAAGCAAGTTGACACTCAGTATTAACCATCACACCAGCCTTTATAGAAGTTTCATTCATTCATTCATTCATTCATTCAACAGTATTTATTGGCTGGGTGCAGTGGCTCATGTCTGTAATCTCAGTACTTTGGGATGCTGAGGCAGGCGGATCATCTGAGGTCAGGAGTTCAAGCCTGTGCCAACATGGTGAAACCCCGTCTCTACTAAAAATACAAAAAAATTAGCCAGGTGTGGTGGCAGGCACCTGTAATTCCAGCTACTTGGGAGGCTGAGGCAGGATAATCACTTGAACTTGGGAAGCAGAGGTTGCAGTGAGCAGAGATTGTGCCATTGCACTCCAGCCTGGGCAACAAGAATGAAACTCCGTCTCAAAACAAAACAAAATAAAACAAAACAACCCAGTATTTATTGAGTGCTATGTCTGACACTATTCTAGGCCTTGGAGACATAGCAATGAATACAATATTCCTGTCCGCATGAAGCTGATATTCTGATAGAGGGCATCGGACATTAAACAAAATTAGTAAAATATGTGGTATAAATTAGTCCATCTATGTTACTCTAAAGGAATATCTGAGACTGGGTAATTTATAAAGAAAAGAAGCTTAATTGGCTCACAGTTCTGCAGGTTGTGGAGGAAGCATGGTGTGGGCATCTAATTCTGGTGAGGGCCTCAGGAAGCTTCCAGTCATAGCAGGTGAATGGGGAGCAGGCACATCATATGGCCGAGAGTGGGAGCAAGAGAGCAACAGCAGGCAGGTCCCAGACTCTTAAACAACCAGCTCTCACATGAACTAACTGAGTGAGAACTCATTTGTCACCCAGGGGATGGTGCTAAACCTTTCATGAGGGGTCCACTCGCATGATCCAATCACCTACCACCAGGCCCAACCTCCAACACTGGGAATCACATTTCAACATGAGATTTGGAGGGAACCAACATCCAGATCATATTCATGGTATGTCAGGTGAGATGTGCCATGGGAAAAAATAAAGCCAGAAAGTTAGCTAGGAAAGTGTCATGGTAGAGGGATAGAAAGAATGAGGTATTATGTTCTACAGGTGGTCAGGAGTGACTTCATCCAGATGGTTTTTGGAACTGGATCAAAATAGGATGGTTTAAAACAAGGATGTGGAATGAAGAGTTACAATAAAAGGCCTATTAGAAGAAGGAAAGAGGAATAAAGACACAAGTGGACCTGGCGCGATGGTTCGTGCCTGTAATCCCAGCACTTTGGGAGGCTGAGGCAGGCGGACCACCTGAGGTCAGGAGTTCATGACCAGATTGACCAACATGGAGAAACCCTGTCTCTACTAAAAATGCAAAATTAGCTGGGTGTGGTGCCACATGCCTGTAATCCCAGCTACTCAGGAGGCTGAGGCAGGAGAATCCCTCGAACCCAGGAGTTGTGGGGAGTGAGATTGCGCCACTGCACTCCAGCCTGGGCAGCAAGAGTGAAACTCTGTCTCAAAAAAAAAAAAAAAAAAAAAAAAAAAGACACAAGTGATTAGCATAAAAGAAAGATGTGCAGCCAGAGACAGAGAACTTTCTAGATTCTGAATAGTGTACCAGTGTATTTCTGATAAATCATCTCCCCCGTGCCCCCCAAGCTGGTATGAATCAGTTTTCTGTTGCTTCTAACCAAAAAGCCCAAACTCATACTTGTATTGGAGCAAGAAAACCTGTGAATTCAAGGCCTGCCCAATGTGGGAGATATTGGTTACCTTAGAAAAACAAAACTTGGTGCTTCTGATCCCAAGAATGCCAATATGATAGCAGAGTAGAATTAATTTAGTTGTGTCCTAGCATCCCAGAAATCAAACGTGCAAGAAATATCAATTTCTTCATTTTGTTTAAATCAAATTAACTCTGGTCCTACACTGGGCTGATGGAAAATTCGAATATAAGCATCATTTGTCACCCCTAGTTCTGCTCTCCCTCTTCATCCCTCTGCATCCTTCACCCCCAGAGCCACAACAGAAACAGGGAGGCTTGCTGATGTCTGGACAATTGGGAAAAGGCCTCTAATCTCCAAGTCGTCATTGGTCAAGCCTTCCAACCTTCCCTGCAAGTCCCTGGCTCTCTGCTTCCATGCCACAAGAACAGAGAACTCTTTCCTGAGGCTAAAGGACACCATGCTCCTTGGGGTGCAGTCATCTCTTCTGAAGTCATGACATCTTCCTGGAAAAACGAACATCTTGAAGCAGAGCCAGGTGTCCACTAATCTTTTGATATGCCAATCTTTTCAGTTAGCTTAGGCTTTTATAATAGACCACAAGAGTAGGTGACTTCCTTCTAGGAGTTATAGCTTTCCGCCCTGAAAAAACTCCCTCAAATTTTTTTTTTTCCTTTTAATAAATTGTTCTGCCATGTGTTTGTTGTACGAATGGGTGCAAGTTCAAATGGGATCCCATAACTGGTGATTGTGAGCAGCTAAGGGGCATCATTAAAATACCAGATGTTAAAGTCCAAAAGTATGATGAGGAGAAAGAGTGACTGTAAAGAAACCTAAAAAACAATGAGGACAAACTTTATCTGTCTCACAATACTTATGATAGCATTTAATGTATCTGGTGCAAAAGTAATTTTTCGCCACTCTGCCTTATGCTGGGATCAAAACAATATTCCTCAGTCTTGTTGAGGAGTGAATAACTTTTAGGGAGAAGGTCTCAAATGGAAAGTAGTTTAAAGTTTACGAATTGCAAGAATGCCTTTTGATATCTAAGCAATGTGTACTAAGGAATGCAACCTACTGAAAAGCTGGTATTCAAAATCGGAATTATTAAAAATTGTAGTGGAGGCAGTGGGGGCTTGGAGGGCGGCAAACAGGAGTGCATGAAGAGCATCAAAATAAGCCCAAGTGATTTACCATTGGCTTGGTTTCTTCGGGAAATTTGAAGAATTCATACTTATTTATACGTTTTCAAATATTTATTTAAGTGCCTACAACGTGTGAGGCATCTAGGATGTCTCGGCAAACGTGGTACATAAGTTCCTCGCTCCAATAGAGCTCACATTTGGATGTCTTCTAATTCTGAACCTGAATGCTAGAGCACAACACAGTCAATGAAGCAGTGAGCCCAGGAAGCCATGGATCTTCACAAGCCCCAGGAAAACTCAACATTTAAAACTTTCTATTTAAAACATAAGGGCACAGCAGGCTCTTGGTCTGTATGGGAAGGCCATGGACTACAATTCCCACAAGCCCTTGTGACCTCTCCGTTCTGCGCAGCTTCGCGGTATGAGAAAGAGGGTCCTGTCAGGCGCACTCTTGTTGCATCATCAGCGTGCGCCTCCACCATGAAACAGGTTTGGACTACAAAAGTATGGCCGCTTCTGAGGCGGCGGTTATGTCTTCGTCGTCTTTGAAAACAGACACATTCCCCGTCCTTGAAACTGCAGGAACGGTCGCAGCAATGGCTGCGACCCCGCCAGCAAGGGCTGCAGCCGCGGTGGTTGCGGCCGCGGCGAGGACCGGATCCGAAGCCAGGGTCTCCAAGGCCGCTTTGGCTACCAAGCTGCTGTCCCTGAGCGGCGTGTTCGCCGTGCACAAGCCCAAAGGGCCCACTTCAGCCGAGCTGCTGAATCGGTTGAAGGAGAAGCTGCTGGCAGGTACTGCAGCCCGGGTGGGGACCAGGCTGAGGCGGTCGCTACGAAAGGGGAAGCACATTAGGCTTTTTGCGACGCTCGTGATTCAAGAGACAAAAGGAAGGGAAAGGGAGAATGACCATTGAATTAGCTCTGGACAGAAATCTCGGGCATCTCGGGCTTGGACTTGCCCTGGCACGAACTCTTGTAGCCTACTTGGCAGTTGTTCTCAGTGGGAGGAAAAAACCCATACTTACACAATAAAACCCTGCCCTTGGGCGTGCAGACCTATTTTCTGTAATCTGATCCCTCAGGAGGCTTTTGTTGGGTTCATGTGGATGAACCCCAAAAGGAAGTACTGGCACTTACCCCCAAAGTTGCATTCCTCAGAATGTATTGGAAATGCAGATATACTTCGTTAACCAAGACTTAATAAAGTCGTTTTCATATTTTAGTGGGCCTAACAATTACTTAGAGTCTCTTGTACAAATACAGATTCCTAATCCCTGCCCTGTCCGAGATTGTGATTCGGACGGTTCAGGGTATTTTTAGGAAACTGCAATTCTAAATAGTTGCTCCAGGTGATTCCAGTGTAAGTGGTTTATGGACCACGTTTGAGGAACACTAAATATAACTTGGTCACTAAGCTGAGAGTGTTCTTTTTATTGATTCGTTTATTCACGTCTGTCTCGCCATTAAACCAGTACAGGGACTTTCTTATATTGTTTAGTGTCCCATGGAAAACTTTACACTTAAAAAAAATGCAAAAATAAATTATTCTAATGGGAATTATAACTGACAGTACAGATTTAAATGTTTATGGGCAAATAGGCACGCTCCTGCAGATGTTTAATTCCAGTATCACGACTACTCATTCTTTTATTGAAGTTTTGCTTTGTTGCCTGAAAGGATGACTCATTCAGAGGACGTCAAAGTAAGGAATTGCATCAAGGATATGTATTGTGGTGTCATCATAGTTTTTTAGTTTTCCTATATAGAACTGCTGCTTTCCTGATTTGTTAACTAAACTCTGGGTTTCTTTTTTTGTTATCCTTAAGGTAATGATTACCATTCTTTCAGACAAGTTTCTGACAAAGCCATATTCTGGCCTTCTGGCTAATCTCTCTAAGAACTGAATTTTCTTGTTGAATCTTGGTTAAAATGATTGTTTCAAGGCTGTTGCTAGGCTAGAATCTTTAGCTAGAGACATTCTCATTATCCTTGATTTCTATATTGTTTGTGATTGGCCTATTCTGTATTTATGTTAGTTAGGCTATGGCTTTCCAGATGTCGTTATAACTGGCTGTCAGAATTACTTGGGAAGTATTTGAGACGGAGTTTCGCTCTTGTTGGCCAGGCTGGAGTGCAATGGCATGATCTCGGCTCACTGCAACCTCCACCTCCTGGGTTCAAGTGATTCTCCTGCCTCAGCCTCTCAAGTAGCTGGGATTACAGGCATGCACCATCAACTCTGGCTAATTTTGTATTTTTAGTAGAGATGGGGTTTCTCCGTGTTAGTCAGGCTGGTCTCGAACTCACGACCTTAGGTGATCCACCCGCTTCAGCCTCCCAAAGTGCTGGGATTACAGGCGTGAGTCACTGCGCTCGGCCTTGGGAAGGTTCTTAAAGATACCTACATTCTAATGTTAGCTGTGTTTGACAACCACAGTCAGTGGTTGTGTCCTCCAATACCATTCCTCGTCTTTCTTTGCGTTGATTCCTGTTATACTGCAATCCCTAATCTTTGTCTGTTGGGATCCTTCAAAGCCCTAAGTGTACCAGAATTTTATAGCTAGAAAATACTTTAATAAAAATCCACGAATACTTAGTTCAGTGGGGTGAACCAAATTCCCCACTTTATATAGTAGAGGCAGTATGTCTGCAAGTTAGAAGGAGGTATATTTGGGCACAAAGGGAAGATAGTATATTTATGGGGCCTTCCTACTCCAAGGGGTGTCAAGTTGAAAATACAAAGAGTTCCCCAAAAGGTTTCTGTTAATTTGTGGGTGAGAGATCCATGATGGGTTGCAAGTGACAGGTCAAGGGTTTGAAACCGAGGTCTGGCCTTTGAAGTTTATGTCAAAGCAGACAGCCATACCCTTCTTAGTACAGTGATGTCATAATTAGAGAATGATGCCAGGGTGTTCCAGAGACCATGGTTCTGACTCAGTAGAGTGATAATTTTCTTGGGAGGCCGAGCCACCCAGCATTCTTTTGGCCATTTAATCTGGCTTCTGCATTTCCATTGTTGCTTTGATTTCCCTCCTCCCTTGTCTGTCCACTCATTTCGTTTTCTTTGCTTTATTTTCTTTCTACTCTGCGTCAGTGTTGATAAGGAAGGTTTGACGGGCTTGGGGGCAGGTATAGATCAATATAGCAGTTCCTGCTTTTCTCTTCTTTCTCACTTGACATCTAATAGTCAATACTCTCTCAATATGTTATATGCCATCATCAAAACAATTTATATTTACCCAGAAGGAAGCACTGGCCCTGTCTCCCCAAAATACTTTCAAGTAACATTATTTTGCCTTATTTTTATTTTTTTTAAATAGGATAGGATCTCACTCTGTTGCCCAGACTGGAATACAGTGGCACAGTCTTGGCTTACTGCAACCTCTGCCTCCCGAGCTCAAACAGTCCTCTCCCCTAAGCCTCCCCAGTAGCTAGGGCTATAGGTGCACACCACCATGCCCAGCTAATTTTTGTATTTTATTTTGGATAGAGACAGGGTTTCCCTGTGTTGCCCAGGCTGGTCTCGAACTTCTGGGTTCAAGTGATCCATCCATCTCGGCCTCCCAAAGTGCTGGGATTACAGACATGAACCACTGTGCCTGGCTCACTTTATATTTACAACAGGAATATGAGATAAGCCAGGCTGGCATCCTCTTTTTAAAGATCTAAATGCTTAGGAAGTTAAGGTGCAACTTAATCTTAGCTGCTTTCCACATAATGTTTTGTTGAGATTCATTTCTTTAATGAATTGAAAATTTTGGTTTTTCAATTTCAAGGAGACAGCGAATACAGGGAGTTTGGGAATTTGGTGTATTTAGAAATAGCCGTGCATGAGATGTACTCCCAGTGTTAGGTAGCTAGAGATGCCAGCAAAGACCATGGAAGAGATTTAGAAATGGAAATTGAGGACTCTTAAAAGTATCTTTGTATATAAAAATTAACTTCTTTTCATGATTCTCTAAGAGCCCACCACTACCAAGAATTTACTAGATTTTTGCAGGTTAGTTTGGATATTTACCCACCTTTTAAAAATGCCATTTTTCTCTTAGAGAATGAATTCTAGTGTCTTGATAGCTAATTTTGGAATACTCTTTCTTTATAATTTAGGGAATATACATTTTAAAATCTTTTCTTTACTAGTAACGAGGTCATAGTCTCTTAACATGTGAAGTTTGTATAATACTTTTTATTTGTTTTGAAAATGCCATTCCCTCTTCCTCCCAAGTTTATGGAAATCCTACTTAATTTGTCGTGGTAATCACCTTTTTTTCATCCCCATTACTCTCGTAGAAGCTGGAATGCCTTCTCCAGAATGGACCAAGAGGAAAAAGCAGACTTTGAAAATTGGGCATGGAGGGACTCTAGACAGCGCAGCCCGAGGAGTTCTGGGTAAGAGATATGAAAGGAAATTAAGTGTCCACTGTCACTTAATATCAGAAAGAAACACTGGTTGAGAACAGATAGATTGACTAAAGCCTTATATTTTTCACTATACTTTGGAATGTTTCAGATCTACTGGATATATATAGTGCCATCTTTTAAAGAAGCCTTTAAATCGTACAAGGCCTACAAGGCTGTTAGAAATAGCTACTTTTATGTGTGGATGGGACTTTGAAAAAAGGTTTCTCTCTGTGCAGAAAAGAGTTAACATAGCAGGCCTGAAATTACTATCTTTAGAAAGGTCTGCTTGCACAGCTTGCCCTTGGCTGGTATCTGGGAACTTGGATTTTAGGAGTGTTCCCACCCTTCGCTGTCTGATAAGGCTGGTTGGCTATGCCTCAGATGTTTCTGGGAACACCAGCTTTCCTTCTAGGAATCTGG